>NC_056750.1:244825358-244845358 GCF_019279795.1 Protopterus annectens
AATGAAGAACTTTGCTTGACATAGATGGGTAGCCTGTTCCAGAGTATGGAAAGTCTCTGGGACAGGAATCTATCCCTCTAGCATGTCCTGTTTATTGTAGTGACAAGGTTTAGGTCCGTAGAGTGTGTAGCTCAAAGGGATTGGGATTTCTTTAGGTGTAGCATGTCCAACAGCTCTGGATTTGACATAGCTTTATATGTTAGGCAGAGATCACCTCGGAGTAGGCAATATGCTACGGAGTAAAGCTGGAGTTTTTTGAGGCGGTCAGTGTAGGGCATTTGTTTGAGGCCAGTAATCCTCTTTGTGAGGTACTTCTGTGGTCTTTCTAGCTGCTGCAGATGTCTTGTGAGGTACATTATAAAAGGGGAGTTGTACTCTATAATGGGTCTAATGAGTGTCGAGTAGAGGGGGAACAATGACCCTTTTATAATGAGGTGTGCCACGTAGAAGGACTTCCTGACTACTGTGACAATGTGACTATCAAAGGAGAGACTACTGTCCACCTGGGTCCCAAGGTCTCTAATCACACATTTGGTGTTAAGTAGATTGCTGCCTATGTGGTAGTTCATGGGTACAGAGTTTTTACCAAAGGGGATGACACTGCACTTTTTGGCATTGAGCTTGAGGCCATGGCTCTGACACCAAGCATCTGTCTCAGCGAGGCTCTTCTGTAGGATGTTTGAGGACTTGACTATGGCTCCTTGTTTGCAGTCATCTGTGAACTTCATTAGCCAGAGGGCTTCTGTGTTAGCCTGTACTTCAGAGAAGTAGATACCAAACAGGAGAGGTCTCAGGACAGAACCCTGTGGTACTCCACTTGTCACTGCTTTGAGGTCAGATTTGGAGTCTGCAACTTTTACAGTGTGGGCTCTGTCAGTGAGCCAGTTGGTAACCCATCTTGTGACGTATGGATTTATACCTAGTTTAGTGAGTTTAGCTATAATTCCAGAATGGGGGATGGTGTGGAAAGCCTTGGCGAGGTCAAGATAGGCTGTGTGAACCACCTTACCCTCATCTACGGCTTTGGTGACTGCCTCAAAGAAGTTGATCAGGTTCAGGAGGCATGATCTGCCTTTCACAAACCCAAACTGGGTGGGATCCAACGTCTGGAGGTTACCAATGTCTTTGTTTATGAGTTCCATGATGATACATTCCATGGCCTTGCAGACCAGGCTCATCAGGCTAATAGTTTGATAGTTCCCGGGATCTTTGGTGGCTCCCCCTTTGTGGAGTGGGATAACTGTTGCTGTGTGCTATTCAGTGGGCACAAAGCCTGATGCAAGGCTATTATTGAACATGATGCTGAAGTGGGGAGCCAGTTTGTTCTGAAGTTTATGTAAAACGCAGCCTGGGATGTTGTCCAGTCCCATGGATGCTGTGTGTGTTATAAAATGTCTTTCATTTCTGGACAAGGAACTAATATTAAAATCTGCTTGGAGAAAACCACCCTTAAAATACAATCAAGGCCTGATAAGGTTTAACAATGATTATTCTTCCAGAATACTAGAACAAAGGAAAAAATTCTGGCCAATAATAAAACTGTTGAAACAAAACAACATTAAAGCATAGGTGGCCTTTCCAGCCAAGAAAAAATACTTTTTGCCAATGAGATGAGAACCTTTAATGACTTGGAAGAAGCTACTATATTCATCAATAACAACAACATAGTGTCTATCCCCGAAGAAATCTAATGGATGGCCCCTATTCTTAAAAGTATAAAAGAAACAAATCCTTGGATTGATGCTAGAAAGAAAAAACAAAAAACTGATTCCAAGATAGCTGTCCCAAAAAAATAATTCTTACAACTACATCTCTCAAAGTATCAACTGATATGGTACATCACTTGTCATATGTTTTTATTTAAAAAAGGAGGGTTTCATAAACATCTGAGAAACAGTAACAATGTATTCAGAATGTTCAAAAAGGGTCCAATAATTCTTCACAAACAAAGGTAGGTCAAGATGGGTTACTATTTACATTATATATAAGCCAAACAAAGCAACATATAATACAAACAGAGAAGTTTCTATTCCCCTACTTGAACTCCATGAATACTTATCTTGTTCATTTTTCATTGATTTTACTTAGTATTTAAGTAATTAATTAACTAATTCAACAAGGTACCATTCATCAGAGTTCAGACTCAAATGTAACAAATTAACATCATATATAACAGCAGTAACAGTAGAGTGTTTTGAAAAAAAAATGCTGTCATGGAGACAAAAGCCTTCTTCAGTTAATGTATGATTTAGAAATGTCATGTATATCCTGGTTAAATAATAGTAGCAAAATCTTAGTACAAATGTCATTATTATGGCTAAATATAGTTATCAATTATGGCAGGTATCACAGCTATGAGTGCTGTTTGATCAATCCTGATATGGTGTGCGTGGATGCAGCTGTGTCTGGCAGCTAATACAAATGTCATTATTATTCTGTCTAAACATACTTAATATCAATTATGGCAAGTATCGTATAGCTTCGAGTGCTGTTTGATTAAGCCTGGCATGGTGTGTGTGGATGCAGCTGAGTTTGGCAGTTGCTGTTTTCGTCTCCGGGAAGCTGTGGGTTGCGGCTTTTGATTGAGATTTACTGATGCTTGTGTATTAGGAAGAGACATTTGGTGTTTTGGCCTGGATCCGGGGGAAGGGGGTGAATAAAACTGTAATTTGGGATATTTTGGAAGAGAACAGTTTGTTTATACATCTGCTGAGTGAGAGGTGGGAAGGCTGGAAGAATGTGTTATCTCTTGTTGTGGCTGCTTGTTGGGAGTTTTTTTTTTTTTTTTTAATCTGTTTAATCTCCGTTCTTTTCCTGGCTGCTGCCTTGCTGAAAGGGAGGGAATTTAGGCTTGAAGTTGCAGTGAAGTGAAACTTTGCTTCAGGTGCATCACGAGCCTCTGGTATGCAGTACACAGACAAACTAACAGAAGCAGATGCTCCCAGGTTGCTATGGTAACAGAGACAGAGTGATGATAATGCTTAACGGCTCTGAAGTGCCTTCAAGATGATTTTCGGCAGTGAAGTTTTTGGTTTAAAAAAAAAACACATATATATATATATATATATATATATATATATATATATATATATATAATAAAAGGGCTGTTTTAAACCACATGTACACATATTGATGGTCTCCCACCACTTCGTTTAGCTCATTAAGTTGATTTTTGATAAAAAAAAAAGTGCAATTTTATATTTAAAATGTATTTTGGTCCAAACATATTAAGGACTTACATAAGAGTGGAAGTCTGAGTTATTATGAAAGACTAAAAGCACCTGGGTCTTGTGCAGTACCCTTTGCAGTGGTCTGGGAGGTGAGCTTTCCAGGATGTGTTGGGCATATGGGGATAGCTGATTCTAGGGGTGTTTGGGGTTGCAGGGAAGTGCTAGAGAGTCATCAGATTTCCTTCATGGAAATATCTGTGGGAATGGAAGATGTGTTGAGTGGTTCACTGGCAGAGTGGCCACTGCATGGAACAGGCTGGTAAAATGGAACAGGACAAATATTGGATTGGATATTTTAAGAACAGCCTGGAAACACACCACATGAACTAGTGAATGGTATTCTGGCAAAACTGGATGGGCATTGTTGGTCATGCTTGAAGTACTGATATGTGTATATGTCAGGATGGATATATACTTATAACAAATAAGAAACTAGAAGGGTCTCATAATTTAAAGTCTATGGAGCACCATATAGTAAGGAAGGAAGGAGAAAAGTAGAGGCTAGAGTTTGCCTTGTTGAGTTGGAGAGAAAGTGATTGTTTCTATATGTATAAACATGCTTGGAAGGAGCTAATAATAAGAATAAGCATTACAGCTTGTGGTCTCTCAAATAACTAAGTAACAGCTAAAAAAAACACAATAGTTACGTAATGTATGATTTTAGTAAATCTAGACATAGAATATATACTCATCATATAAGATGAAGCAGTCTGCAGAATTTAGATATTAAAGACAGGATTTAATAACATGGGCTTGTGTATAACAACACTACTGTCTTAACTTGTCATAAATGACATACACTACATTGAACATCAAGGGGAAGCATGATGATTTTCTTATATTAATAAATATGCATAACAAGTCATGTAATTGCTTTAACTTGAATTGTAGTTTTTGTAATCCATCCTGACCATATATAATACTTAAGTGGTTACCAAGGTAACAGATGTATTTATTTATTTCCAGTTTAATTACCGGGGAAGTCCACTGGGGTCAACCTGGCCCATTTTCAGTGGAGGCCTGGGGAGAAAAGCTCCGAGAATGCATTGAAAAACAGTTTACATACTAAATTTGCAAGAAATAATGTACATACAGGATTTACAAGAAATGCAAGCAAGGTCTGAGAATGCATTAGTAGTTTACAAATACGGTTACAAGAAATACAACCTTGTACCAGATAAATCCGTAGAACAGATTAAAATTAAGCTTTTTCAGTGAGTATAGGAAGCAGAAATTCACTTACTAAGTGTTAAGGTTGTACTGATATTTGACATGATTAGTTTAGATCCACAAAAGATAGTGAAATATGCTTTACATGCACAATTTGAGTAAAAAATAGTACTCTATATTTACAATATTTGCATGTGTTGTTGAGCAAATATAGCTCTGGGAGTGGAAGAAGTAAGGAGAGGGATAAAGCAGCGGGAGATTACAGGGAGATTTGATAGAGTTGAAAGTTCCTGAGGGAGGTATAGAGGGCTTATGTGCCAGTAGAGGGAGACTCTTGTGGCTTGAAGTGATCAAAGCTCATGTAGGGAGGAGACAGGGGCATGTCCATTTACTAGACAGATGTGTGAAAAACTGGGCCTTGAAATTTTTATAGTTTGGGGTGGTTCTTAGTGATTGAGGAAGGGAATTCCATTTTTTGCCTAGAGCATAGGAGAGGAGCAGTTGGCCAGCAGGATGTTTTGGTTTACGGATAGCTATTAAGTTCTGATGTGCTATTAAGTTCTGATGTTCAGATCTAAGGGTTCTGTTGGGAATATAGGGGGAAGGATATTAAGAGTGGGGCATTTTGTAGGCTGAAATATGACAGTATGTGCTATAGAGAGTTGTAGGTAATCTAGGTGATTTGGTAGTTCTAGCCAGTTCAGGGATTGTAGGGTAAGGCAGTGGTGAGTGGAATTGTTGGATTTGGAGGCAAATTTAGAGATTTTATTGTAGCAGCTTTCTAATTTGGAGGAAATGGAGGAGGACAGGTTAGTTAGGAGAGGAGCACCATATAGTAAGGAGGAAGGATAAAAGTAGAGGCTAGAGTTTGCCTTGTTGAGTTGGAGAGAAAGTGATTGTTCCTATACAGCATACCTAGCTTTTGGTGGGTCTTTTTAATGTTCTGTTGTACATGTATATCGAATAATGTTTTATACATGACATCAAACTGACAAAGTTGCTCAAGAGAAACAATAGAACCCTGAACTTGAAATGCCACAGAATGTAATAATCATATTCTGAACAAATAGTATTAAATTGACAATAGACACTCAGTTTAATAACATGGACTTGTGTATAATAACACTACTGTTTTAACTTGTCATAAATGACATACACTATACTGAACATGAAGGGGAAGCATGATGATTTTCTCATATAAATAAATGTGCATAACAAGTCATATAATTGCTTTAACTTGAATTGTGGTTTTGTAACCCATCTTGACCATACATAATACTTAAGCTGTTTCCAAAGTAACTGTTTTATACATGACATCAAACTGACAAAGTTGTTCCATGGAAACAACAGAAGCCTGAACTAGGAATGTTCCTGAACTAGGAATGTTATAGAATGTAACAATCACATTCTGGACAAATAGTATTAAATTGACAATAAATCTAAAAAATTTTAGCATATGCCATAAAATGGCAATTTATGAATTTGGAAGGGGAACTTGTAATCACTAATCACAATAAGTGAATTTGTTGTTTTTAACCTATAATTTCACTCATTTTATACTAAGAAATGATAGATATGAAAATCCTTATGTGTAGGAAATGGGGGGAAGAGGGATGCACTGATAATTAAAATGCACTAACTTTCATCAATGTTTACATAAAACAAACTTGATGCTTTAAGTAAGTTAGCAACAAACAAAGTGATTACTTAAATGCTGGCAAACAATGAAATATAACTTCTGATAAATCCAGTAAAATTCATTGTATTATAAACATTAGGTATACATATTATTATCATCTATTTATATTAAGTAATACGTTTTGAAACACTTCATCAATAAGGGTGAATATGTTAAATAACTGTGTGCTATAATCTTTTACTGAGGTTTTACATATGATACATCCTGCTTTACTATGATTGAATTGCTTGTCATCTATCTTTCATGTAAATATTGCTTATACAATAAGTAGACATTTATATTGTATTAGAATTTTGTCTAATCTACAATAGTACTATATCTGTTCAAAATAATATAAATATTGCTTATTCCTATTTCAAATATTCTTCACATGATAATTCAATTTATGGAGCTCAGATGTTCTGGATTGTCAAGGTACGTGTGATAATCTGATGGATTTAGGTTTATCCATCAGATTAGGAATGATTTTCATTCCATGGCTAGTGTGGATCTTAGTTTTGCTAACATTTATTAATTTAAATTTATTTCACAAAAGCATTTTTAGTATGCCTGACCAAAACATTACTTTATTGGTAAACACTCAAAGTATAAAACTGATAATTTCCTTTAAATGCTCAAACATATACTTTATAGTTATCAGAAGAAAATGTTTAATAGTCACAATAAAACAAAAAATACATAGTCTAAATAACCTAAGATGGATTTAACTTTATTATCTTTAAATAACAATGGCTTAAACAATCCTAGCAAGAGATCAAATCTACTGAAATATTTAAAGCTGAACAAAGCACAAATTGTCTTTCTTCAAGAAACTCATTTCAATACAAATGACAATTACAAATGGAATCCCAAGGAATATATTACATTGATGCAATCCACTTATAAGACAAAAACAAAAGGGGTAATAATTTTATGGAAAACAAATGTGATTAACCCAGAAATCATTTATAAGTATGAAGATAAAGAAGGCCTTATGGCATTAGTAATACTTAAATATAATAACAGAATATAGACTCTAGCCAATGTATACTGGTTCCCAGGCATTGGAACAGGAACTGTTAAACACTTGGATTTCATTTCCAATAATTATAAAGGCAACTTAATATTAGGAGGAGATTTTAACTGTATATTTCATATTTCTGAAACTACAAATAAAAGACCGCTGCATACATTTGCTGTATCAAAAGCTTTAAACAAGTGGGTACAATCATTTTATCTTGTAGACACTTTCAAATTTAAAGAAGATAAATCTTTATTGTTTTCCCAACAAGATCACAGATTTGGTACCCAAACTAGAATAGATAAAATATTTGCAGCCCATGACTTACACTCTAAAATCATTAATTTCTCAATCACTCCCTGCCACTTTTTAGACCACAATTCACTGATACTAAAACTTCAAAATGGGTACAAACCATTAATCTTTAACTCCAGAATTCCAGCACATATAACTAAAATTAAAGAGTTCAAACCCTGGTTATTATCTGAATTACAGTTCTTCTTAGATATTAAGTACAGATATAAATAAAATAATATGGGACTCATTAAAAGCCTACATATATGGTAAAACCCTAACTTGGTATAAAAAAAATCAGAGAATGGTATTCTGAATTATTAGATCTATAATCCAAACTTTTGTCAGTAAAAGCTGAAAAAAATCAAAATCATTTGGAGATAAAAAAGAAAGTAGAAGTATTAAACAATAAATACAATGAAATTCTAACATAAAACTAGCTTGGCTTTAGAAAAACTATAAATTAATACCTTGGCTACTTCTCCCAAATATTTACATAATTTATCCACAAGAATCAAAATACAGTCAAACGCTAATAACATTAAAAGTATCTTCCATGAAAATAAAGGGAAAAATGTCTCGGATATAGGTGACATTCTTGATGCCTATAGAAATCAATATATGGAACATTTCCAAAAAAATATATATACATATCGATCAATTAAATCAAGATGAAAAATGTTCTGATATAAAAAAATACCAGAAAAATTAAAACTATGATCTGCAAGCACCCATATCCTACAAAGAAATGACAAATACAATAAACGAGGGTAAAAATAATAAAGCTCTAGGTATAGATGGCATAATTATGGAAATATATAAACATTTTCCTTCAAAGATACATTCCCTCTTCCTTAAAACTCTATTAGAAATTCAGTCACAAGCTTTAATACCAGCCTCTTGGAGATATTCCTTAATCACACCAATCCTAAAGGAAAACAAATCCCCAAACCTCTGTACCTCATATAGACCTATATCATTATTAAATAATGACTATAAGATATTTATGACAATATTAACTAACAGAATGAAAATACCATTATCCAAAACAATAAATAATGATCAAACTGGATTTATATATCATAGACACGCACATGACAATATTAAAAGGATAATTTCTCTTATAGATTATGCTAATAAAGAAAATAAAGAAACGCTCACAATTGGCTTATATATAGAGAAAGCCTTTGATTCCCTAAATTGGGATTATTTATTAAAAATCTTAATGCTATTTAAATTTCCTGTATCCTTTGTTCATCACATAAATAATTTAGCGTATGTCAAGTTAGGTCCTTTTACCTCTGAATCTATACATATAACAAAAGGCACTAAACAAGGATGTCCCATGTCACCGATTCTATTTGCTCTGGCTATTGAAATATTGGCAGATTCAATTCATAACAATATAAAAATCAAAGGAATAGATGTTAATGAACAATACAATTCTAAAGTAATGCTATTTGCTGATGACATATTACTAACATTAATACAAATGAGACATTAGAAGAATTAGATATATTAATTGACACATTTCACATGACTTCAGGACTCTATTTCAATAAATCAAAATCAAAATTTTTATTTTTAAATAAAAAAATGAACTGCAGACTAAGGGGGATCACATCATAGGGAAACAAGAATCTACCTTAAAATATCTAGGAATTGAGTTATGCAAGGATAATAATGATTTAGTTTAAAAAACTACAATAATATCATCAATACAATTAAAATCTCTGTGGAAAATTGGAAAAAATAATATTAACATTTGAAGATAGATTACAGTTAATTAATAAACATGGTTTTACTGCCCAATATCCTATATATAGCCTTGGCAATACAACTGTTACCAGAAAGGAATATACTCAGAAATAAATTCATGCCTAATAAATGTTTTATGGTTTCCCAAAAGAAACAGAATAGCTTTACTACATCATATCAGACCATGGAAACAGGGAGGATTAAACTTTCCTGATACAGAAACATACAGAAGCATCAATATCTAAAACAATCTCAGATTGGATAAGTTCAAATTACTTTGCAAACTGGAAAGAATTTATTGAATTTGATTTACAAAAAAAAAAAAAATCAAATAACAGATAAAAACAATTTGCCATGGCACATATTATGTATTAGTAAGCAATATAACATAACTAAACCCACTAAAACTTGTATGATTAATTATTACATTGACTCATTTAGGAAAATTACGATGCCCAACCTTCAATGAAGGCACGCCCATTCACGCGAAGGCACGCCCATTCACGCATGTCTTTCACGGTCGAGTGGCGTTCGAATGACATGCGTGAATGGGCGTGCCTTCGTATCGGGCTGGCACCTCGGCACCGTAAAAATCTACGGCCAATCATTAGCAGACCAGAGTTCCGCTGTGGCAACTCCTAACCGCGAAAAGCCGAAAGAAGAAGAAGATTAATGCAAATATAGATTGAAAAATCTGGTTTGATCTTTTAACACCATTTATAGTCACAAAGAGCTTTCCAGATAAAATATATAGAGAAATTATTAATTTCTGGGAACAGAAAGGGTTTGTTGTCTCCAATGTATCAAAGAACTAAAAGTTTTAGATATGCAAGTAATAAAAACAACATACAAAATTCCACAACAGGACTGGCTAACTTTACAGAGTATTCTGTCATATTCACAAGATTTAAGTAGAACAATTAACAATTCTTCATTTAAAGAAATACCTAAATTTACGAAATTCATATATGAAATCATATATAATGACTTTGACATGGGAAACAGTATTTCAAAATTTTACAAAATATTGATAAACTATAAAACAACACCCAAAGCCTCATATTGGAAATATATAACAAAAGGACACTCAATACAGTTAATTGAAAATATTAAAACAAATATCTTATTATCAATAAAATATACATCCTTTACACAATACTGGAAAGTTTTTAATTGGAAATGCTTGCACAGAGCATTCCTAACCCCAGACAGGATCAGTAAAATTAGTTCTTCCATAATAGGAATATGTTGGGGATGTGAGCAAGTACACAATGCAGATTGGAACTACATTTTCTTTGATTGTGTTAAAATTAAGCCATTTTGAAATGGTATTAATAACTTTCTACAAGCTTTACTTAATGAATAATTTTATTTAACAAAAGCTCTTGTATTATTAAATGTGAATCAAGGTCCTCAATTGAATAGGTCAAACATGTGTCTAGTATAGACTATACTTGCAAGTGTATAACAAAAAGATGGAATACAAACACAGTAACAACTTTGGAAGACTTCTACACCCTACTGAAGACCACAACATTATTGGAAATTGAAATTAAAGAACTACGAATTTATCCAAAGCCATTTATCAACAACCCTTGGGGAAAAGTCTTATAATTGATTGACACTATACAATAATTGATCAGACACTTTGATAATGGATTGTACATACTTATAAAGTAACTGTATACATTAAGATCTGGTATAGTGTCAGGCTAATGTAAATAGTGTACATAGTTATTTAAGATGTTATGTATAAATACTATGGAATTCATTCAAATGTATTTGAAAAATAAAAAAAAATTGAAAAAAAATAAAAGTCTAGCAACCTCTGTAGGTGACTTAGAAAATGTAGCACTTCTAAACTGGTGAAAGAAACTGACCTTCACTACATATATATTTAAACACCAAAGAGTATTCTTTTTTGAATGTTCTAATGTTGAGGCATCATAACAGAATTTGTTTCACTAGGACTGCCACACATTTTTTCCACCAAATGTGTACAGACACTATCCAGCTCAGCTTTACATTTGTACACAAATGTCAGCCACATTTCTGGTAGGAGGGCATTGTCTGGCACTGCCTCTTTGTGATCAGCACTAGCAGGGTGTGAGGAGTATGACAAGACTGTTAGGTACAATACAAGGGTACTGCTGGGTGGCATGTAGGGAGTAAGGCAGTACTGCTAGGTACATCATGAGAAGTACAACAGTACTAATGGGTACAATATGAGGAGTATATTGGGATTGCTGGGAAGAGCATGGCAGTACAGTGGTACTGCTGGACAGAATTTAGGGAATAAGGCAGTATTACTTGGTACAGCATGAGAAGTACAGTGGTGCTACTAGTCAGGATGTAGGGAGTACAGTGGTATTACTGGGTTACTTGCTGGGAGTGCAGTGATACTACTAATACTAATTAGTATTACTGGGTTACTTGCTGGGAGTGCAGTGATACTACTAATACTAATTATATCTCAGCTTAGACTGATGATTTTAAACAGACATAAATATAAATTACATGAAAAAAACAGTTCTGGGAGAAAATCAAGAGCCACTCATTACAAGTTGTGACTAGAGAAACTGCCTTTAATTGCTAGTGTAAGATTTGCATTATAATGCCAAATTTAGAGTAGTAGCTCTGTTCCAGTGCTCAAGAGCCCAGAAATCTTTGTCGTGTTGCTGATTGTTTTCAACATAAAATTCTCCAGTCTCACAAATCTAGCAAACCTTACCTTTTGACTGCAACCACAGTACACAGTCAAATTTGAAAATGTACTCAGAAATCTAAGTCTCACACAGCAACAGCATGGCTTGAGAACTAAATATAGTACAATAACTGCAATCTATTACTTTACAAATAACGCACATAATATGGACAAAGGCCGACTTACAGTGACTACTCTATGTGGCTGTTAAACAGCATCTGAAACTGTGAATCATTCTATCCCATTACAAAAACCACAATACTACAGCTTCTATACAGAGCTCTGGTCTTGTTCTGATGACTACCTAGTAAATGGCTCATTCATAGTTTCTGTGAATAATCTACAGAGTCAAACAGGCAGGTGTCCCACAAAGGTCAGTACTTGCATCCATACTATTTATCAATGATCTCCCCTTGGGACCTACCAGATCCCAACTGCGTACAATATACAGATTGAATTGTATGAATCAGAGCTGGTATGTGCACCAGTGAAATTAACTTGACACTGCAGAATGATCTCTCACTACTCTGTAGCTGGCTATACAGTTACAGCCTCAGAATAAACACCCAAATATCTACTGTCGTACAGTCTGGGGCTCAAATAGTCCCCACCTCCTTCTCCTAAAGACACAGATGTATATAAACTGGCCTAAGTACCCCATCAGAAACACCTAGGTCTAACCATATATCCAAGCCTTTCCTTCCCTCTACATAGAGAAAAACAAGCTCAACCAGTTTTAAACCAACTAAAAGTTGAATACAAAATCCCACCATCTCTTCAGTACTGAACTCTCACCACAACTATACTATGAAAACAGAAAACAAAATATTGACACTTGTTCATCTTCGCTCCAATTAGGAGCACAATTGTCCTACCTTAGCAAAACCCAAATGGCTTCCAATACAAGAAAGAGCATCCTTCTCATTAAACATACCTACTTCA
This sequence comes from Protopterus annectens, assembly GCF_019279795.1. Lineage (NCBI taxonomy): Eukaryota > Metazoa > Chordata > Ceratodontiformes > Protopteridae > Protopterus > Protopterus annectens. The sequence continues at coordinate 244,838,156 of NC_056750.1, forward strand.
TTGTTAATTTATGGCAACTACTGCTCACATATTAAAAGAAGCTCCAAATAGGCAGCAGCCTCTAGTCTATAAGAGACACCTCAAGCACCAGATTCCACAGTCTGCTATTCAAATTACCAAACACTGAAAGACATTCTCAAAGGTTGCATCAGCTTTCTGCAATGCTCTTCCAAACAAATCAAAAATATTAATAACTTGCAAAAATGTCTTAACACTTCTAAAAAGAAAAACACCTATTTAAAGCAAACAGCTGTGACTGTTTCTCAAAGCCTGGGTCAGTACAGGGAGCACCGTTCAAGAGCTCTGAAATTAAACATACAGTCTCACTATTTTTTTATGATCACTCCTTACAGCACAATATTTAATGACATGAAAGTAACACTATGTATATATTTTTAATAAATCACTTGCATCACACTAATAACTTTTTGTGTACAATGTATGGCATCATAACTCAACTACTGCATGTATTTAACTCTCTTTTACTGTACCATTATGGAATACTCAATGTTATGCTTCACTTGTATTACAAAAAATATACATCTAGATGTCGTATAGAACTGTTTAAAATTCCTTGTGTTTATGTTTTATAATCTGTTAGCAATACTAATGGAGAGCTCTGTTGTGCAGTATGTTAGATGAATTACAATGGTGTATCTGTTATTATACAGTGTACAAAGCAAAGTGATTTTGTACTATCATGTGAACAGATTTCGTCTTTACACAGAGTCACACTAGGTAATCAGACTGCAGACTATTACAAGCCTAGCCAATAACTTGAGGTCAGAATTAAACCCTGAACCTTTTATCTGTCAAATACCTCTTGTACACCTTTGAGTATTAGTTTTACATTTTTGCCTTCTTGGCCTGGGCTGTACCTGAAAAGGGTCTTTGAACCAATGTACCAATCCAACTGAAATGGTAAATAAATATAAATATATAAAATAAATACTGATTTTTTTTTTTTGTCCAGCACTAAAGCCACATACACATGTTGAAAGCAGCTCTGCAATATACAGTTCGTCTCAAAGCCTAACCTTATTAAACTTGCAGACATCTGAGATGGATGATGCAAGATGCAAACAAATATACCAGTGGTATATACTGGAAAGACAGTTATACCGAACATCCAGATACTGAACAGATACAGCTGAAAAGTATGTCATTTTAAAAACATCAAGTGAAACTAGTACTGGTCTTCAGGGAAAAATAATACAAAACAGAGAATAACAATCCCAAAGTGCAGCTATAACTAATGCTAGCTGGCAAGACTTTACTCATACACAAATGAGAGCAACATTTTTGAAGTTCCAGATACACTGGCAGTTTATTGTATACAAGATGCTTTTACTTTTCTGCATAGCTGTTACCGGAGACAAGATGGTATAATCTCTCAACTAAAAGCAAGAATTGTGTCGCTCGTCTTGTGTATTCAAACAAGATGATGAGGCTTAGGTGTTTAAGATGTTTATTATGCACAAACACATCAGGATAGATGACTGGAACATTGAACTTTAACTAAATGACTGACTGCTACACACATGCATGCTTTCAATCCAGCTTCTTAAACAAAATGGCACTCTGCTTGCACATGCCCGATACTTATATGAATGTGTCCATGAACTACAGAACTTTAAAGGTACAACACACACACTATGATCTACAACAGTGCCTTTGCACTCTGTCACAAACATAACCTACGTTATGATGTATTTACACAAATTTTTATTATGATACAAATCAGAGATGACGTACATTTCATCTAACTGCAGTTAGAATGTTGTTGTATCTTTCGGCTTTTCCCGGTTAGGGGTCGCCACAGCGGAACTCCGGTCCGCTAATGACTGGCAGTAGATTTTTACATACCGAGTTGCCAGCTCTGACGCACAACCTTCAACGAAGGTACGCCCATTCACACGTCTCCACACAGAAGATGCTTTAGCTGAGAATCGAACAGGGCAACGTCTTACTGTGAGGCGACAATGCTACCGCAGCACCACCACCGCAGTAATAAACATACAAAATTCACTTCAAAAAGACAAACAAATGCTACATCTCATAAAACTAAAATGCAATTTAATAGAAACTAAAATTGATGAGGGACCTACACTGACTTTTTAAACACCAGAAGCAAACTTTGTTACTACAGAGTAGTAAAGACATAACTCTTGCAGTGTATTTCATCCTCCCACATATTTTAAAAGGTGAAGGTGATATAGTGGCATTACCTGGCTCACAAGATATTTAATGCTACAGAATGGGCAGAAGAAACTCCAATTCTTACATTCTTAAATGATATCTTCACAGAAGAGTTACACTGACCCAATATAACCCAATCATGTTTACTGCCAACCACCTAATTCTCAAACAATCCAGTACAATGAGTAAGAAATGTATTTATACAATCTCTGTCAAGACAAGGCTCTCATATATTGATACTACAAATACGAAACAGGTTGTCAGAAATGCACAACATGATGCAACACCTGCCCCCCCCCCCCCCCCCCACACACACACACACACACACACACACACACACACACACACACACACACACACACCACACTACAGGGCAAACACTAAGACCCACTTATACTGGATCTCTTAAAAGTAATTTACCAAAACTAAAACCTCAAAGGCCTCCCAGACACAGCAATTACAATACGTACCCCTCAACAACCTCAAAAATACACTACCAAAACAATATCCACCATGATACATTCAGTCTTAACTCAGTGTCTGCACATCTAAGCCAGTAAGGCAGACCACACACAATCCAACATTTTGATCACAGGAGACTCCACTGTGAGGTATACAGATGTCTCACTCACTAGGCTGAGCAAGTAGAGGCTTACAGTCAGTTACCTACTGGGACCAGGAAAGTACAGTTGTGTACACTTACCATAAATGTAGATGTTAGAGTGTATTCACTGTTGCAGTCATCACATTTGGGTTATCCCTGCCAGGATAGCCCTCAACTGGCCAGAATACCAGAGGCTTAGTATTTCTGCATCGGTTGCTGTCGCTTGAGGACTGACATCAGGACGTCAGTAGTATAAAGTAAGGCAGCTGACGCCATTACATCAGTTTTTCTTGCCCTAACCTGTCAGAAGCTCCCAAAGTAGGAGGCCAGGTTCTGGTGGAAGAACCCCACCAGTGGAAAACAAATACCAATATGTCCCTTGTAAGGAAAGAAAGAGAATAAAGGGGGATGGAGAGAGGGAAACCAGGACTGCAACAGTGAATACACCCGAACATCTACATTTATGGTAAGTATATACAACTGTACCATGTTCTTCATGTTTCACTGTTGCAGTCATCACATTTGGGTAGATTCCCAAGGTTGAGGAAATGGGTGGAGGCAGTCAAGGAAACTAGGGGCTGGCTAGGATGCCCTGCAGGACTGCAGTAGCAAACCCTGCCCTGGATTTGGAGAAGTGACACAGGTGGTAATGCTTGGTAAAAGTATGAACAGATGTCCAGGTGGCAGCCTCAAGGATGTCCCTAGTGGGGACTCCTCTTAGGAAAGCTGCAGAGGTGGAGGCTGCTCTAGAGTGTGCCCAGACCCCTTGTGGGGAGGCTTGCCATGCTGTTTGTAGCAGAAATGGATGCGTGCTATCTATTTGAAAATGGTTTGCTTGGAGAAGGCTTTGCCTTCTGCCCCTGTCGCAAAACTAACCAGCAATTGATCAGACTTTCTGAAGGATTGAGTCCTGTCCAGATAGAATCAGAGCTGTCTGTGCACATCTAGAGAGTGAAGAATCGCACATCTAGAGAGTGAAGAATCCTTACCCCCTTGTGTTGGGGATTAGGAAAGAAGGTAGGCAGATGAATGGATTGGTTGACAGCCACACTGGACACCACTTTGGGCATGAAGGATGGATTAGTTCTGAGGGATACCCTGTCTGCATGGAAGATGATGAAGGGTTCCACAGCCATGAGTGCTTGCAACTCAGACTCTTCTGACTGAAGTGATGGCCAGAAGGAAAGCTGTCTTCCAGGAGAGAAACTTTATCTCTGCAGACGAAGCTGGAAAGGCGGCAGGGTGAACATTTCCAAGACAAAGTTAAGGTCCCAAGCTGGTTTTGGTGCCCTTCTGGGAGGCCTCAAGTTGCTAGCCCCTCTGAGGAACTGTCTGATCAAAGGGTATGATAAAAGTGGAAGCTCAGTGGGAAAATGAGCAGAAATAGCAGAAGCATGAATTTTTATAGAGGAGAAAGACAGACCACTGTGTAGCAGATCAGCTAAGTAATCCAGGATGAGAGGGATGGAGGGCTGTGCTGTATTGTCTCCCTTAACCTGGATCCAGGTGCAGAACCTTTTCCATTTAGCTGCATTAAGATTTTCTGGTGCTAGGACATCTGGCCTCATGGATAACATCCAGAACCTGTTTACTTAGAAGAGCAGAATGGTTCAGGGTTAGGGGATACGCCAAGCTGCCAGACTGAGGGCCTGCAATTTGGGATGCATGAATTCCCCTTCCCTCTGGGTCAGTAGGTTTGGAATCTGAGGAAGATGCCATGGAGGCAGCGGGGACAGGCTGCGCAGCAAGGGGTACCCAGTGTTGTCGGGGCCAGTCTGGAGCTATAAGAATGGTCCTTGGTTTTTCCTCCCTTATTTTGAGCAGTACTCTTGGGATGAGAGGTAGGGGAGGAAAGGCACAGACCCATTGATTTACCCAGGGGAAGGACAGGGCATCCATTTCCCAAGCCATGCAGTGACGCTCCCTGGTGCAGAAATTTCTGAGCTGATGGTTGGTGTGGGAGGCAAAGAGGTCAACCTTCGGGGTCCCCCATTTCTGAGTTATTAGGGTGAAGGTACTTCTGTTGAGTTGCCACTCATATGGGTCCAGAAGGTTTATGCTTAATTGGTCTGCCAGAGAATTGAGAGAGCCTGGTAGGAATTGTGCTAACATGTGTAGTTGCATGGAAGAGGCTGTGAGCCAAAGGGTCATGGCCAGACTGCACAGAGGGTAGGAGCGAGTCCCTCCCTGCTTGTTGATCTACCACATCACAGTGGTGTTGTCTGTTTTGATCAGGAGACCCCTGGAGAGAGAAGGGGTTTGAAAGCTATCAAGGGGTGCTGCACAGCCTCATCTTTTTTTTGATTGATGTGCATACAGATTTCCTGAGGGCTCCACTGGCCCTGTATGCACCTGTCGTCCAGGTGTGCACCTCAAGCATAGTCTGATGCATCTGTGGTGAGGGTCTGGGCAGCAGGGGGTGGGAAGAAGGGCAGTCCCTTGTAGTGGGAGCATGCTGTTGGCCACCAAAGAAATTCCTTTCTGAGGCAAAGAATTATAGGTAGAAGAATTTCCAGGTCTTGAGAGTGTTGACACCAAAGGCTCTTTAGGTACCACAGAAGTTTCCTCATGTGCAGTCTGGCACAAGGAATGAGTAGTATGCAAGATGCCATGAACCCCAGAGCTTGCAGATAGCTGGGGCCTGGTGGCTAGTTGAGAGAAGGAGGTTGTTAGGAAAATTTGTTTCTCTGGTATAAGGAATGCCATCTGGAATGCTGTATCCAGACTTGCTCACAAAAAGAGTATCCTTTAGGTAGGCAACTGTTTGGATTTCTTTTCATTGATTGTATATCCTAGGGAGGTTAGTAGTGTCTTTGCAAAGGCCAGGTGCTTGAGCAGCTGTTCCTGGCTGTCTACCTGAATAAGGCAGTCATCTAGGTATAGGTAAATTTGAATATTTCTTTGTCTGCAAAATGCAATGGCTGGAGCCAGACATTTTGTAAAAACTCTGGGAGCAGTAGATAGGCCAAAGGGAAGCTAACAGAACTGAAAGTGTTGAGATCCTGCCCTGAAGTGGAGATATTTCCTGCATGATTCCCTGATAAGAATGTGGAGGTAGGCCTCTTTTAGATCTAGGGTGGCTAGCCAAGGATCCATGGAGAGCATGGGTAGCAGTTGCTGGAGGATGAGACATTTTGAATTTTGGGATCACAAGGAAGGTGTTTAGAAGTGATAGATCGAGGATGGGGTGACAGGTGCCCTCTTTTCTGGGCATCAGAAAGTCTGGAGTAGAAGCCTTGGCCTATCTGTTCTACAGGAACGTGCTCTACTGCTCTCACAGAGAGAAGGGAAAGGATTTGCTTTTGAGCCTCTGCCCATTGATTTGGTGGTAGATCTGGGAACCCTTTTGGGGTTGGAAGGGTATGGAAGTAGAATTTGTATCCTTGAGAAGTGCTCAGAACCCACTGGTCCTTGGTTATGGTGGCCTAGGTGCTTGAGTGAAATGAGAGTTTTCCTCCTAGGGGTAAGTGAAAGTAGGCAGAGGGGGAAGAGGAGGAGGAGATGAGTCATTGTTCTTACCATAAGGAGGTGGCTTAGAACTCCCTGGTTTTGAAGTGGAGGTAGTCCACTGCTTAGATCTCTGCATTCCTTGGGGCTGCTGTCTAGGTGGTCTGTTTCCACAGGCCTAGGTTGGGCTGACTTACTAGGAGCAGGAAAGGACCAGTGCTTGGAGGCACAATGCCTGCTGAACCTAGGGTGCTGGACTTGTAAGAAGTCCTTAGCTGTTTGCATAGATTTTGCTTTCTCTTCCATCTTTTTAAGACCTCTTCTGCCTTAATGTCAAATAGGTTATCTTTGTGCAAGGGGGCATCCAACAATTTAGATTTGACATGGTCTGGCAGGGGTTGTTCCTTAAGCCATGCATGTCTTCTAATGACAGATCCAGTGACTGCTGCCCTGCAAGAAGCCTCTAGGGCATCAACACCACAGTGCAAGGTGTGTTTAGTTACTTGGCTTGCAGAATGCATTAAGTCTTGTAAATCTTTAGATTCTGCCCAAGTAGGAAGGGAAGACATTTTTTTGTTTAAGGAGTTCCAGAGTATGTTGCTGAAATTTCAGCATATGGAACTGACAATTTAGTGCCCTGATAGCAAGAGTAGCTGAGGTGTATACTTTTTTACCCCATCTGTCCAATGCTCGGGAATCCCTGTCTGAGGGTGTGGGATTCTTATCAGAGGTTGCTTTAATTCTTTTTAGCCCTTGAGAAATTACCTCAAGGTCAGCTGTTGGATTTTTTAAAAGATATTTGTGTGAGTCATGGACTCTATACTATCTGTCAGGTTTTCTGGGAGCAGGAGGTAGGGCGTCAGGTGTCAAGCTGGATTCAAGGAAAACATCATCCACAACATCCAGGACTGGGGGTATGGACAAAGGTCTGTTTTGGCGAAGATCTAAGAATT
>NC_056750.1:244850358-244857858 GCF_019279795.1 Protopterus annectens
TACCAACACTAAGCATTAGAGGAGCTGTGTATTTTCACTGATGCACAAATGCAAATGACCTCATAATGAACTCTGGTATGGTGAGAATTATGCAAGCATGCTGAGCTAATCGGAATATGGTCATTTGTGAAAATGTAATAAGCAAAAGCATCTTTGACTGCAATACATCTGTCTCATTTACTCTTAAAAGTGACTCATGGATGGGTTGGGAGGTGTATAATATTGCTGTGCATACTTTGGTGGCCAAGGCAAGATCATACCTCTCAACTTCTTAGCGCAAGAAATCTGGACAAAGCCTAAAATAATGAAGGGACAAAGTCACAAAAACAGGGACGGATTATAAATACTGCTCTTACAAACTTAGAAAGTTGGTAGAATAACAGGTTTTGTGTTCTCATGCATTTTATATAAAGTCTGAAACTCAAATGTGTGTCATTATTTAGTAACTGTAATCCTTAGTGATTTGCCAGAAAAAAACACAAATTTTATGAGGAACAGACTACAATTTGAGGCAAAAATCTGGACCTTCTGCAAAAATTAGGACAGCTGAGAGGTATGGACAAGATTTATCACAGGCTCAGCAGTGAGACGCCAGTGAGTGATACAAACTTTGAGTGCTATAATCAAAGGATGTTGTCATTTTTATTGATCTTTAAGTACTGTTGATTTCTGTACAATACTGTGTTTTTAGGGGACAATGATAATTTGCTTTAGGTATATATCTCTCATTCTCTGCTTCGATTCTTAGCTGGGGTGCCTTCTCTGTGTAGTCTGCATGTCCTTCCTGCGTTTGTGTGGGTTTCTTCTGGGTGCTCAGGTTTCTTCCACCTTCCAAAGACATGCAGCAGATGGATTGGACACACTAAATTTGCTCCTAGGTGTGAGTGCGCACGTGCGAATGTGTGGTGCTCTCTTTGTGGAGGGTTGGGCCTCAGGCTAGCAACCCAATCCCATAAAACCTATACCAGATATGGAAACAACAAGTGCTGAAGGGCACTCATTGCCCAATGTGCTGACTGCACAGGAGTGAATCCAGGATTCAGGATACATCTCTCATGTCTGTCAATGATAACAACTTACTCAGAGGCTGCTGTAGCGAGGAACTGTCCTTCCCCTCAAAGGTGTAGCAACTATGAAGCTGACTGTGTTTGCCAGGAAGTACTACTTTGCTCCCCATCAGAAACATTTTATTTTTTTGTATTTTTGTTTCAGCAAATTTAGTGGTGTTTTGCCAATATCAATTTACTTGAGGAGTTTTTTGCATTTTAATTACTTTTAGTACCAGGCTTTTGATGACTTCACTTTTTTCTAAGCTATGATTTTGAAGTATACGCCTCCAGAGTCGACTAGCTATCCAAAGCATGAAGGCATCTATTCTGGAAGATGCACCAGAGATATTTGTACATGAATAGTCTGTTTTGCAAATGTAATACCAGGCAGCAAGTATATCTACTTGTACTTTCCATATGGCCAGAGCGGCTAGTTTAATAATTCAGTTTAATTTGCTAATATTAGTAAATCTGTAGATACTGAACTGACTTTAGTGCTGACTACTAAGGTGAGTCATTCACTTCTTGGTAGAGCCATCCCACAATAATTTGAAAATATCACAAACACTGAGAAAACCATAATTAGTATGTAAACTGAATTTCTTCCTATTTGACTGCAAAATGAAGCAGTCGGCACAAAATTACTCACTTTTCATCAATCTTTTTCTTAAAGGTGTACACTTCATTTCTCTCTCCTTATAAAACAAACAAAAAACCCAACAATTTGCTCTCCCTTAATTCTTTGTGCATACAATGGTAGAGCACAGCATGGTCACAACTGTGTTCTACTTAAATTGTCTGGCAGTTGGCTTAGAGGATTGAGGAGCTGTTTCTTGTGGTCCAGTGATGCAAGGTTCAATTCCCTCAGCTTCCATTACCTAACTGTGTGACTCTGAGTAAGTCACTTAACCAGACACTATGCCCAGGCTGAATCTAAAAAGGGTACATGGAGGTCAGTGCTCTATTCCAGAAAACAAATACAAATAAATAAATAAAGCTGCACCTAAACTGTTTTCTGGATTCTGAAACTGGAAATGATGTCAGAATTCTGATGAAACTGAAAAACAGAGGCACATATATAAAATGTATGCAGACAATATTTAACTGCACACCAGAGAAAAAAACTAGCTACACACCAGAAGAAGATTAACCGGATAAGCAACAATAGAAAAAAAAACACTAGTTCTAACAAACTTTCAGTAAAAGAGAACTGCATGTGCCCTAAGAACAGTCATTTCAAGTGTTTCCTGAAATGCAAAGCTTTGCTTTATTTCAAATTAACAAAGTTTGTAGAACACCATAATTTAAGGTGCATGTTTGTGTTCTATCTTCATTACCAAACACTCACTTCACTGTGTCAGGCCACCTTGTGAAAGGTACAGACAAGAACTGAATGCAGCGGTACAACATTACAGAACTGACAGGTGCTTTATGATTTTCTTAACTCAAGCAATAAAAGAGAAAAGTTCACTGAAACCTGATAAGCAGAAAACAGGTACTGCTTCACATTATTTCAGTCAATCTATTACATACAATGATGTATTAGATAAACATTAAGATTAAGTACTCAGCTTTCAAGGCAGGACATTTTCTGCACTTTCCACCTTAGGATAACGTGTTAAACAAATATTTTGCATACCAATGGCAAAATGAGATCATGAGCATACACTGTGTACACAGGACACAAAACCACTTACCCATGGTTCAACAGGTACATACACTGCAGAATACTGGGAGAGATGGGGCAACTACCTCATCAATGAAGTTTAACTACTCCATACTAAGTTACACCATATAATGCATGAATAAAACCCAACAAACCCATGCTAAAATGCAGCATTTAAGGCAGCAATGAAACCCAAGTACACAATGCTAAAATGCAGAGTATATTCCAACAGTGAAACTCCACTATCAAATGCTAAAATACAGGCTGTGTAACATCAGTGAAATCAAACTACCTCTTGTACCCCAAGCTAGAATACAAATGATATGTGTCAGAACCATGGAAAAAAACTGCGCTATAATGAAATATGGTATGGCGAGGCATCAAATGACACCAAGTATACCTCGCCGAATAAAGCAGGTTTAGGGATTACCTTCCACTTAACCATATAGTTAATATTTTCTGTGCTTAGCAACTTATTTGGTGTATGATAACTAGTGAAATGACTAAATTATGATTGCATTACTGTTCCATTACTACACTGATATCAGGCTAACAGTTGAAAACAACTCTTTTTATACTGGATATTAAACAATAAAGTGTCAATTTATAGCCCAATTTCGCTTCCCTTTTTATTTTAATACCATTTTAAAAGGAAGATCCAACATCCTTCCCATAAAATTTAGTTTCACTTGCGGGCTCCTTAGGAACAATGACATACTTCTTGGAAGTGGGCAGAGACAGACAAATTCCATCAGTTTTAGTTGAGATATTTCTTCTTTATTTTTCTCCACTACAATCCACAGGCACACAATGCATTTCTTAAGATATTCAGGAAGTGGCTTGTGCCCTTTAGAAATTCAAGTGCAATGCTTGATTTAGCAAGGTACAATCTTTACAGTTTTTTATGTAAATAAAATAAGCTAATAAAAGGCATTCATATTCCAGTCTGACGGTGAAAGCATTCTTCAGCTGTGCATATGCTAAGCACCAGCACTTGAAGTTTACAGGCATGCTAATTAAAGTTAACTCCAAACTTAAAGTATGAAAGGTGTTTATACTGTGACAAAGAATCGAACAGCTTTACTTAACACATACAGGGCACACTGAAAATATGATGTGTATAAAGTACCATTTTAACATTACCCACAAGATCAGACTTTACTTTTGTTTTATTTATTTAAGGGCTAACAAAGCTGCCAATTTACTTTAGGCACAGTACAAAATCCTAACAACCCTTTTTCATGTGCAGTGATCAGTAATTATGGCCACAGAGTTAAGATATACTGTGTTAATTAACATGTTAAAATCACAATAAAATACAGCTTTTTTGGTGGTGGTGGTGGGGGAGAGGGTAATATCAAACCTAATAAGCTTGGGAACTTTTTTTTAAGATATATTGCGAGTCTCCACTAATTTATCATTCATATTCATAGCTTTTGTTCCCTCGTGGGTGAAATGTGGTAGAGAATCCCCAGACAGTTGTTGCTCTTTAGGACAAGCCTTTATTAGAGTACACATTACCCAATTATTCCCATTTAGAGGCACACTTCAATGTCTGAAAGCCTCCTGTATCTGACAAACTACAAGACATCCCGATAATGGATGATGAAGATCACTGTGCCATCAGTGTTCCAGATATCCCTAGAGGCTGTGGTACTGTTGATGTATATCTTATCCTTATCCCATGGAAGAAGCTACCATGTCACTAGTTACCCCAATGTTAGATCTCCACATTACCTACAATAGTTCAGCAACATGTAATTTACTTATGTCCTATAACCCATACACATAGGGCTGGATGAGTCTTAAGTGTGACCCAAACTGACTATCAAAACACCGAATGGTATACTAATTTGCAAGGCAATGTAAACCTCCGAACTTGTGCCAACAGAATGCTGCCTTAAAATGCTGCCTTTAAATAGAGTCTAGTTAATCACTGAATCATACTAAGTCAAATTATACCTTAAGATTTATGATCAACATTCTAAATAGTCAGTTTTGGGAATGACTGTGTTAAATTGAAGTATAGCTTAAAATCAGTGATTTGTATTTACTTCACTGTTATGTGACCCTAGAGTAAGTAAATATAAGTAAAGGAAACCAGTAGATAAGCCCTCCAATTTGGAGGGTGTGGAGAGCTTGCGTGGTACTGGTTGTTTAAATCTGATGATGCTGATTGGCAAAATCAGTCTTGTGGTTATGAGAATATTCTGATAAATAAAATTGTGGATTCCTACATCTGTTCATATGTGCTGGTTGGTTTGTTTCACGTCACATATTAGGACCAGCACAAAACTTGGAGCTTAGGTAGCACTGAAGAGGCCCTTTTTAAGTAGACCACATACCTGTAGTAGATGTTCTGAATGGAATAGGTTATAAACAGTAAAACACTTCTGGTGGTCAAGATCGGCCTCTGCTACAAGAACGGATCAAGCAAAAGCTGCTCTCTGCAGTGAATGATACAGCGCAAGCCCTACCCAAAATCTATCTTGTGCATGTACACCTCACTATAGCAGACAGTACTGTTCCCAGGAGAATATGTTAGGTCACTGAGAACAATAGCTGAACAACCCTCATCTGCCTCACAGATAGGACCCAAGAAGTTAGAATTACGGAGTCCACCTCTACAAAGAGGCCAGTCACAAGTGGAGTCCCTCAGGGATCAGTCCTTGGCCCATTTCTTTTTAGCAAGGCCAATGTCAGTAGTTTCTGGCTGACTAAATGTGCAGATGATTGCAAATTAGGAGCTGTCACTGAATATCACACTGACAAAATTGTTCTCCAGGAGGGGCTGACACAGACAAACAACTGGTTGTATTCACTTGTATAAACCTGGCTGTAAGTCTGTGGTCAGGAAAGGGGAGATGGTAAGAGGCAACTCTTATAACAATCTCAGTGACTGGACATTACTTGGCACCAAATACAAATGTCCTTGCCTAGTGTAACAGACCCTCTCCAGTCTCAAATCTATTTATTTTAGAAGACAGAGGGTACAGTTGTAACAGTGCTTCTCTAAACACTGTCATCTTTCTGAATCTTGCAGAGGTTTGGCTCTGCTGACAGACGGCTTAACTTCATGATATCCTAAACCAAGACCCCAGCAGTGTGGAAGTTGTGAAAGGTTTTGTCAATGTTCGGATTACAAGAAACTCCTTGCCTTTGGATTGCAAATTGCCATATTAGGATTTACATCAAGTGCAAGGTTCAGCCTCTACTACAAGGAGGATTTAGCCAACGTTCTCTTCCTTTTTGCCAAAGTTCCAGCAGCATTTGTGGTTCTAGATGACAAACAATCACTTCAACTCAGAAAGGTTATCTACTTTTCCTGTAAGACAGCCAGTTCTGCTATATTAGCATGGCCCAATATACTGCTAGTACCCACACACACTGATAGGCAACCACATGAAGATTAAGAGCCATTATATCTCTCCAATGAAACCCTACTACAAATCTTTACTTAATAACATTCTTGTCAGACATTTGTTTTGTAGCTCTCTCTGCTACTAGGACTTTGTTTTCTGAGTAACTACTACTCTGCCCTTTCTCACCCACATCTTCTACTCACCTACAGCCTACTCTTTTCTCAGACTGACATTCACAAACAAATCAGTTAAATTAGGCACACCTCTGGCTTCCTTTGATCTCGTCTACAACACTTATTTTATTGGCTGTAACTAGCATGCAAGACCTGATGGTCTTATATTTCAACTAGTCAAAAGACACATTTCAGTTTCATGAGGAATGGACTGAGTGCCTCCTTCTCTTTCCCTCAACCCTTACCTCACCTCTACATAGGGTTCAAAAGTTTTTACTAGGCTAATGAACACAAGGGCCTTTTTAAGCTAAGCCATGCATTCCAAATTTCTGACCAATTCTGGTATCCTCGAAAAGTGTAAGCAAGGGCTTGGGAGATGAAACATTTACAAGCAGGGGCCTAGGAGATGAACCATTTACAGGCTACCTGTGTCCATTAGAGAAATAAGTGCCAAACCAGGGATGAATTTCCTGTTCCCCATCCAATTGTCAAAGTTAAATTTGAATTAGGTTAGAAAGGAACTCTGTGTCACATGGGTGGGGAGCCTGTTCCAGAGACGGGACAGTCTCTGGAATACACACCTGTCTCTCCAGCAGACCCTATTTATATCAAAGACAGGGTTTAAGTCTTTAGAATGGGTAATTCTGGTGCTGTTTGTTTTGTGGATATGCAGGAAGTCCATCACAGTGGGGTTTGACAATGTCCTGTATTCCCAGGCATAGATCTCCCTCAAAAGCCTGTAGGAGACAGAATACAGGGATAGGGCCTTCAGGCGGCCTGCATCGGACATATTACTTACACCATGTGTTCTTTTAGTGAAGAACCTTTGTGGACACTCCAATTGTCAGATATGCCTGGTTAGTTACATATCAAAGGAGGCATTATACTCAATGACAGGTCTGATGAATGCTGAATACAGTAGAACAATGACTTCCTTGGACTTACATGCCACACCTTTGTTTATAAGTTGTGCAACATAGAATGATTTCCTCACCAATGTAGACATGTGATGATCAAAGGCTAGATTACTATCTGTGAGTGCCCCTAAGTCCCTGACTACTGGGTCAGCTCTAAGGGGTGTGCTGTGACTATGACAGTTAACAGGGATGGATGACTTCCAAAAGGATACTATTATGCATTTCCTGGCATTTAGTTTTAGTCCATAGCTCTGACATCAGTTTGTCTGTGTCAGCAGCTCCTGGAGAACATTTGCTTCACTGTGACATTCAATGACAGCTTCTAATTTGCAA
>NC_056750.1:244875358-244925358 GCF_019279795.1 Protopterus annectens
ATATTGTCACATAACATATTTTTCAAATTTCTCTTATTTCTGTATCTAAAACATGGAACTTCACCTACGATTTCTTTTATATGTGTATCTACCATCAAGATATTCCAATGTGATCTAACAACATCTTTGATGGATCCTACATCCTGAGTGTATGATATGGAGAATGCTGTCTTATTGGTACTATTCTTCTCCTTTTGGATATTTAAATCACCATTATCTGAAAAATATGGATGTGCTGAATTTTCTCTTAAAAGAGAAATGTCCATTGTACCTTTATATATATCAGTGTTCCTATAACCCCTTTCTAATAACCTCTCACCAAGATCATTTAAGTCATTTTCATAGCCTATATTACTTGGGTTATATCTAGATACCCTCATGGCCTGTCCCTTAACAATGTTGTTAAATACATATTGTGGGTGCATGCTAGAACGATGTAATAACGTATTTTTATGACAGGACTTCCTGAACAATCCTGTATTGATGAGTCCGCCTGGCAATTTCTCAACATATATATCCAAAAAGGGTATTTTATTAGGAGAAAACTCATGGCTGAACTTCAAATATGTAGTGGCCGCATTTATCAAATCAATAAATAATTGTAGATCATCATTGGTGCCTTTCCATAACAGGAAAAGGTCATCTACAAAACGTCTATAGAATAAAACATGTTTTCTAAATATTGGCAACTGAAGCATGTAATCACATTCCCACTGGGCCATGAACAAGTTGGCATAGCTATTGGCACATGATGTGGCCATAGCCACTCCATCTTTTTGTAAAAAGCATTTCCCTTGAAAACAAAAGAGGTTATTATGCAACACTAGTTTCAAAAGGGACAGTAATAATTCAATCTTGGTATCTGACATATCAGATTCTCTAGTTAGATAACGATGTACCATTTCCATACCAGTCTCATTGGGAATGACTGTAAATAATGAATGTACATCCATGGTGACAAAGATAACATCTGTAGTGTTCACCAAATTCTTAAGATAGTCACAGAGATCTATTAAAAATTGTTTGGTATCTCTTAAGATGTACCTATTACTATCAACAACTGGTCGCAAACTCTTTTCTATGTAAATAGACAAGGGTTCTGTGATCCACCCCCTACCAGAGACAATCGGTCTCAGAGGGGGGTTTGTCAAATCCTTGTGTAATTTGGGTAGGCCATTGATTATAGGAAGCATGGGTGTTGGTACATCTAAGAACGTATACAATCTGTGGTCAATCATATTGCTGTTCAAAAGACCTACTAAGAACATGTGTACATTGAGTGCATAGAACTTGACTAAGTCAAGTTCTATGGAGTCATAGAATTGTGTATCATTTAACATAAAAAACATCTTGTTGATATAGTCATCAGTGTCCATTATAACAAGACAACCACCTTTATCAGCAGGTCTAATACATATCGAAGAAGCCTTGCTTAACTGTTTCAATGCTTCATTCTCTGTGAAGGTTAAATTATATCTAATACGACCACTATTGCATTTATTATCTCTCATTCTATACAAATCATCTTCCACCATTTTGCTAAAGGCTGTTAAAAGTGGGTGTAAAGGTGGGGTAAAAGTACTTGGATGTTGAAAACTATTAAAAGAGGGGCAATCCATGCCATCCTTAAAAGTTAGGCGTAGTGAAAGGTTCCTCACATAAAGTTTAAAGCCACGCATAGTTTCTTCAAATGTACTTTTTGTTGTTGGAATAAAAGACAGACCTTTGGATAATACAGATAGTTCATCAATAGTAAGTGATTTAGAAGAAAGGTTATGAACTATGTCTGAGGTAATACTTTGCCTCTCCCTTTGTCTTCCCACATCCTCTTGATATTCTTGTTCGGAAGACTGTCGAATGATTGCTTCTGTTTCTGCTTAAAGAGCGACCCCTTCCTTCTCCCTTGATGTCCCTGATGGGAAAAGGATGTGTTAAGTTAAAACCAAAGGCAGAGTTGTCATTGGTGGAACCAAGGACATTATCTGTAGCAGCATTCTGCCTAGGTTGAATGTTAATTTTACTACGTACAGTAGGCATAGAATCAGGAGACTTGTCCGAGTTATGTGACACAATGATTACATCGGATGTACAGTTAATAACAGAACTGCTAGTACCTTGATTATTCACATTCTGAGCATCCATATCAAGTGTACCAGGATGACTAGTAGTATTTATGTTAAGAGAACTGTTATTCCTTGTGCCTAAAAACGTATCATTGTCTCTGGAGGGCACAATGTTAATAACACCTGAATTAGGCATATTTTTGTCTCGAGTAGTATGCAAAGTATTATTAGTGGTAGAGTTATTAATTCCACTACTACCTATATTGTTCAAGTCAGTACTGGCCCTGTTGGTTCTGGGCCATGTGAAGATATAACCCAATTTAAAATCTGTAATATCTCTTTGTAATTTATTCTGCTTCTGCGAAAGAAGCCTTCTCTCATATTGAAAGACATTATCTAGAGTAATATTTAGATTTTCTTCCAATAAGGGGCCAGAGAAGCTTTCACAAAGCCCCATATAATGTTCATTTACTTTCAATCTTAATGCCTCTTCAACAGGAGTAAAAAAATCATTAAGAAGTTGCATGTACTTCAAACTTACTTCTAAATTTAATTTCTGCCAGCGACATAGCAATTCCGGATAAGCTATCCCTGTCGTTGGCATTTTCAGCACGCGTAGACCCCTGGGAACCACTTTTCTCTGTATGCACACTTCAAAGTGCATACGCTGGTATTGAAGGCGTTTCAATTTCAATAGATCCATTTCAAGTACAGCCAAAACAGTCAATAATTCCTCTTTATTTAGCACGGTTTCTGAAGTCTCACCAATAATGCTATTATCCTCAAAGTATTAACGGATTAGTGCGTTTACGCAGACATTCTGCAAAACGCTGCGATGTGGATCTGGTCGCATTAATTGAATATATATTTGTATATATATATATATATATATATATATATATATATATATATATACACATACATATAGGTTCATACGTTCATACTAGGCTATCTGCCCTGGGGCATTTATAAGCCTAGCCAGAGTGTGTGTGGCTTCTGCCACCCCCTGGAATGATAATACTGTGCCCATTTAGGGTTTAGTTATCTGTGCCTCTGTCTAAAAGTGACACAGAGATGACCCCCGGGGTAAACCTACGATCTCCCATCCACTCGTCAAGATTTCTCTTGAAGAGAGTCAGTGAGGGGCTCTGCCTAACATGGACTGGGATTCTGTTCCAGAGTGTAGGGAGCCTCTGGGTTATGAATCTGTCCCTCCAGCATGTCCTATTTATTTCTGTGTTGAGGTTCAAGTCTCTGCTCGTGGCTCTGGTGGATTTGGATTTTTTAGGTGGAGCATGTCCATTAATTCTGGATTGGACATGGCCTTTTACGTCAGGCATAGATCACCTCTGAGTAGGCGGTATGCGACTGAATAGAGCCGGAGTTTCTCCAATCTGGCAGCATATGACATATGTTTGAGTCCCTTGATCCTCTTGGTGAGGTACTTCTGGGGTCTTTACAACTGCTGCAGGTGCCGGGTAAGGTACATACGAAATGGGGCATTGTACTCAATCATGGGTCTGATAAGGGATGAGTATAGGGGCACAATGACCTCTCTTGATCTAGATGTGAATCCTTTCATGATAAGGTGGGCAATATAGAAGGTCTTCCTAACCACCTTGGCAATGTGGGTGTCAAATGAGAGGTCACTGTCAACTTGGGTCCCTAGGTCCCTGATTACTTCTTCTGTAATTAATGGATTACCACCTATGTGGTAGTTTGTGGGTACTTTCTTTTTCCCAAAGGGTACAACTATACATTTTTTGGCGTTCAGTTTAAGGCTATGGCTCTGGCACCAGTTATCCGTTTCTGTGAGGCCTTTCTAAAGGATGCTAGTGCCCGCTGGAGTATTGATTATGGCGCCCAGCTTGCAGTCATCTGCGAACTTTGTCAGCCACAATCCTCCTATGTTTGCTTGTACTTCTGAGAAATAAATGCCGAACAAGAGGGGTCCCAGGACTGAGCCCTGTGGGACACCACTTGTAACTGGTTTAGAGTCTGACATGGCTCCAGCAAGTCTGACCTTGTGGGTTCTGTCCTTTAGCTAGTTTGCAACCCATCTTATGACATATGGGTTTACATTTAAGCTGGTGAGCTTGTCTATGATGCCCGAGTGGGGTACTGTGTCGAAGGCTTTTGCAAGGTCAAGGTAGGCTGTGTGAACTGCCTTACCCTCATCAATGGCCTTAGTGACTGTTTCAAAAAATTCGACTAAGTTCAAAAGGCAGGAACTGCCCTTAACAAAACCGAATTGGGTAGGATCAAGTGTCTGTAGGTCACCAATGTCTTTGTTTATGAGTTCCATAATGATCCTCTCCAAAGCTCGTCAAGCTTATGGGGCGGTAATTTCCAGGGTCCGTAGAAGCATCTCCTTTGTGGAGTGAAGCCACTGTTGCTGTACGCCATTCTTTGGGTACGTATCCTGTCGTAAGTCTAAGATTAAACAGCAGCCTTATGTGCGAGTTTAGTTCCTCTTGGAGTTCATGTAGCACGCAACCTGGGACACCGTCTGGTCCCATTGATGCTGTGTTTTTAGCTTTGGAGAGGGCGGCTCTCACCTGGACATCTGTGATGTCGAGGAGGCTACATTCAGCTGGGATAGATATTTCTCCTTTGGGGATTTGCACTGAACCTGTCTGCCAGTATGTTTGCAATATCTGTGGGTTCATTGTATTTTTTTGTCATTTTGGACTAACTCTGAGCATATCTGGGAGTTTCCACCCAGGTTTCTAACATAACTAAAGAAGGCCTTGTGATTATCTTTAGTGTCTTTTGCGATTTTTCTCTCAAAATTGGCCTTGGATGATTTTATGAGTGATCGTAGTTTTTTGCTAGTACTGATCAGAGACGCCCTCCCTTTTTGGGATTTTGCTCTGTCCTGTAGTAGCTTCCTCCTCCTGTTGTAAAGTTTGTTTATGGCTGGGGTCCACCAGATAGGATGCCTGCCTTTGGGGGAAAGGGTCTTGGTTTTATTTGGGATTGCATGATCCATGCATTCTTGAAGGTGTCCGTAGAAGGCATTTATAAATGATTCAGCGGTGTGGGCTGTGGTTTCCACTGGCCCTGGGGCCTTGAAGGATACCACTTCAGTCTTAAGAAGTGTGAAGTGAGCTTTTGAGAAGTTCCTCACTGTGGTCTTTTGTGCTGGGAATGGGGGCGGGATGTGGATTCCCAGTGAGATTAGTTTATGGTCTGATCTCACCAGTGAAGGGTATACTTCCGGTGTGGAGCATTGTGTCCCCATGTTTGTGATGATCAGATCTAGTATATTATCTCCTCTTGTGGGAGTGGTGACTAGTTCGCATTTCAGTTTATGAATTCTAGGAACCTTTGGGCTAGGGTGTTGGGGCTTGAGTAATGCTCCCAGTCTATGTTTAGGTAGTTGAAGTCTCCCAATATGATGGTATTTGGAGAGACATTCATACTCTCCAGTGTCTTCAGGAAGGCTGAGTGGGGTTCCTGAGTTTGAGAGGGTGGTCTGTAGCATGCTACAAACTGTAGGGCAGTTTTGCCTATGGTTAGTTGCACATGGATGGTCTCTGATGCTTCGTGCATTGCCACTAACCTGGAGGTGTGGGTGTCTTTGATGAATATGGACACTCCCCCTCCCTTTGTGGTTCAGTCCAAGTTTTGTGCTGGGGTGCTCTCAGGAGCCTTGAACCAGGTTTCAGTCACTGCACAGACATCGATGCTCTCCATACTGAGGAGGGCTTCGAGAGCCTGCATCTTGAGGTTTAGACTTCTGGCGTTGAGCAGCATTACCCTTAGTTTTTTTCCACTTGTGTTTTCTAGGGAGGTGGGTTTGTTTTTTGAGCCTTTCCTAAAAAAGGCACTATGGGAGTGGCAAGAGCCTTTGCCAATATCCGGAAGCCTAGGAGTGACAGGTGTAAGCCGTCCCTTGCGAAGCAGTGTGGCTTGTCAAGCATGTCATCCCAAGCAGACAGACATTGGATCCCCCTAGAATTATACCAGTAATTGAGCCAATTATTAAAGCTGATCACTTTATCTTTGTACTGTGGCATCATTCTTGGTGAGGGTAAGATGCTGCTCAGGGTCATGGTCATACCAGCCTGGGCTACATAATCAGAGAGCTCCTCTATGTCTCTTTTCATGTAGTCCAGGGAGGTACGTCTCAGGTCATTCAAGCCAGCATGGACAATGACTGAGTCATATTTGTACTTGCTTTGGAGTGACCCGAGTGCTCATGTTATGTGGCGGATTCTGGCGCCCGACAGGCAGCTTACTGTAACCTTTTCCTTGTTCAGTCTGGTGAGCGGGACGTCAGTGTGTCTGACTATAGAGTCACCTATTACAAGTGTATCAGGCATGTTGTTAGGCCTTAAGGGCCGTGACTGTTTGGCACACTGACTTTGAAATATATGTGTTGCATGTGCTATGTTTTGAGGTAGTGGTTTCTTGGATGTCTGCTTTGGAGACCTCTGTTGTTTTGGTAGATTTTTAATTAGAGCCCCCGAGTATGTCTTTGTGGGTTTATGTGTTTGGTTTGCAGTTGTGTTTGGTCTATGTGAGACCAGGTTTGTGGTGTGTCTGGTTACCTTCTCCTCCTCCTGGCTGGTCTTGCCAGTACTGAGTCAAGAGAGCTCAGCCTCCAGTTTGGCTATAGAGTTGCATCTCTCACATATATTTGTATTTGTTGGGAGGAGGAGAGGGTTGTCTGTGTACATGAGGCAGTTATAACATTGCCTCAAGATTCCCAGATTCACCAGCTGAACTGGAGAGGACGCCAGTAATTGACCTCTCGACATGCTAGAATAGTGTAAGGGATTGCTGAGTACTGAGTCAGAAAGGACCTAAAGGGAAATGGGTACTCAAGGGGATTGTAGGTGGATGTAGTGCTTTCTTTTGTTCAAGAGTGCTTTACCTGTGTAAAAATGCTTTAGGATCAAGTGCTGAGCTTTTTAGATAGAGAATAGACTGATTTTATTGAAGGTAGAGCAGTTTTAAGGGAAAAACTGAAGAGCAGACTTGGCGGAGCCTGAAACAGTTTAAACTTGTTTAACCAGCACTGCGCTATGTGCACACTCGCGCAAAGCCACACACACGCGGATTTTTATACAGGGAACTTCAAAAGAGCTAGAAGTGGTCCAAAACGACCAATTACTACTACATCTTGTGCTGAGGTCACTCCTTCAGGGACAGATAGGCTGCTCAAGGCTCCCCACTCCCACTGGTGAGCAAAGAAACTTCCTTCTATCCAAGTAAGGCAATGGGCAACACAGGAACTATCCCAAAGACCAGAATACAGCAAAGCCTGTATACTGGACTATTCTAGTCAAGGAAAGGCGGGAAAACAAGGATTTTTTTTTTTGTAAGAAAACTACAGAAAAATGCAGGGAAACAGCAGTATATTAAATGCACAGGCTAGCACACTTGAGTGAGCAGCCTCAACAGTAAAATTAAACAAACAAAATAATTTAAACTTCATTTACAGCAAGAAAAGAAGGTCGCACAGGTAGAAACAGCAAAAATATACTTAAATCTGGAAAGTAGTCGATTTTTCAGTTCTCTGCTGCTAGCACCACTCTGCAGGGCCATGAGGAGCTGTTGCTGAGTAGTATAGTCGAAAAAAATGCTCAGAGGCGGATTTTTATACAGGGAACTTCAAAAGAGCTAGAAATGGTCCAAAACGACCAATTACTACTAGATCTTGTGGTGAGGTCACTCCTTCAGGGACAGATAGGCTGCTCAAGGCTCCCCACTCCCACTGGTGAGCAAAGAAACTTCCTTCTATCCAAGTAAGGCAATGGGCAACACAGGAACTATCCCGAAGACCAGAATACAGCAAAGCCTGTATACTGGACTATTCTAGTCAAGGAAAGGCGGGAATACATACATACATACACACATATATATATACATATACATACATATACATATATATATATATATATACATATATATATATATATATATATACATATACATATATATATATATATATATATATATATATATATATACATATACATACATATATATATATATATATATATATATATATATATATATATCAAATGCACCTTATCATCCTTATAATAAAGAAAGATATTCCTGCATCAGGCCCAAGCACTTGAAAAACACAGACTGTAAGCTTTACTATTTCATAGTCTGTATAAGGCTTCAAACCACTGTTTGTGTTACAATCAACTGTTTAACATATAACATCATAAAGCTCAGCAAAGGAATTAATTATGTAGCAACGCAACTCACCTAGAACATTTAATACACTAGCAGAAAACCAAACTGGAAATGCAACAAAAAGTACAGTTGTTGTACACTTAGCATAAATGTAGATGTTCAAGTGTATTCACTGTTGCAGTCATCACATTTGAGTTATTTCTGCCAGGGTAGCCCTCGGTCAGCTCGAATACCAGAGACTCAGTATTCAGGATCAGGATTTATTGTTAGTGTTATGCAATTAGTATGAATTTTTGCAGTTTTTTGTTTTTATACATCTCTATTCATGTTTTATGAGTGGTACAGGTGTTTTTATTTTGCTATGGTTAATGTATTTTACAGTAAGCACTTCATTTATGTTGTATACCATGATAGTTGTATTGTGCCTTTAATAGTTTATCTGTTTTTGGTGCCCTTTTTGCCATATAAGGGTGTACAAGAGGGAGGGTTCTTTTGGTCTGAAGAAGCCTATCCAGGTGAAAGCGCTTATCTCGTCTCCTTCTTGTATCACAATAAATCCGAATTTTAAAGTTCATGAAGCAGCATTTTTTTCAGCTTTGTTTTCTGCATTTTGGTTAGTGCTGTGTTTACTGCCTGCATCGCTACTGTGCCTTTTATGTTAGTTTATGTGCTTGGATTGAGTTTGGCACAGGTAACGTTAGTCCTGTGGGGAGTGATATTTCTTGGACTTATAATAAAAATTACAGTTGCTGTACACATCATAAATGTAGATGTTCAAGTGTATTCACTGCTGCAGTCATCACATTTGAGTTATCTCTGCCAGGGTAGCCCTCGGTCAGCCCGAATACCAGAGACTCAGTATTTTTGCGTCGGTTGCTGTCACTTGAGGACTGATGTCAGGTCGTCAGTAGTATAAAGTAAGGCAGCCGACAACATTACATCAGTTTTTCTTGCCCTAACCTGTCAGGAGCCCCCAAAGTAGGAGGCTAGGTTTTGGTGGAAGTACCCCACAAGTGGAAAATAAATACCAATATGTCCCTTGTAAGGAAAGGAGGACAACAAGGAAGAATGGTAACAAAAAGCAGAGGGAGGGAAACCAGGACTGCAACAGTAAATACACTCGAACATCTACATTTATGGTAAGTGTACACAACTCTACTATGTTCTTCGTGTTTCACTGTTGCAGTCATCACATTTGGGTAGATTCCCAAAGCTGAGGAAATGGGTGGAGGCAGTCAGGAAAAAGTACAGTTGTATACACTTACCATAAATGTAGATGTTTGAGTTTATTCACTGTTGCAGTCATCACACTTGGGTTATCCTGCAAGGGGTAGCCCGCAGTCGGCCTGAATACCAGAGGCTTAGTACTTCTGCGTCGGTTGCTGTCGCTCCAGGAATGACATCAGGTTGTCATTGGTATAAAACTCAGGCAGCCAATGCCATTACATCAGTTTTTCTTGCCCCAACTGTCAGGAGCCCCCAAATAGGGACCTAGGTTATGGTGGAAGAACACCACCAGTAGAAAGTAAATACCAAAGATTCCCTGTAAGGAGTGAGGAAAAGAGAGAGAGAGAGAGAGACAGACAGACAAGGGGGATGGAGGGTGGGAAACCAGGACTGCAACAGTGAATACACTCGAACATCTACATTTATGGTAAGTGTACACAACTGTACTATGTTCTTCGTGTTTCACTGTTGCAGTCATTACACATGGGTTGATTCCCAAAGCTGAAGAAAAGGGTGGAGGCAGTCAGGAAGACTAGGGGCTGGCTAGGATGCCCTGCAAGACTGCAGCTGCAAAGCCTGCCCTGGATTTGGAGAAGATAGGCAAGTGGTAATGCTTGGTGAAGGTATGAACAGAAGTCCATGTTGCAGCCTCCAGGATGTCCCTGGTGGGGACCCCTTTGAGAAAAGCTGCAGAGGTGGAGGTTGCCCTGGTGGAATGCATCCTGACCCCCCTAGGGTCATTTTCCCGTGGTGTTTGTAGCAGAAAGGGATGCAGTGTGCTATCCATTTGGAGATTGTTTGTTTGGATATGGCCTTGCCCTCTGCCCCTGCTGCAAAGCTGACTAGCAATTGGTCAGTTTTCCTAAAATATTTAGTCCTATCCAGGTAGAATCTGAGCTGTCTGTGCACATCTAGAAAATGTAGAATTCTTTTCCCCTTGTTTTGTGGGTTAGGGAAAAAGGTGGGCAAATTAATTGATTGGTTGAGAGCCACACTGGACACCACTTTAGGCATGAGGGTTGGGTTAGTCCTGAGGGAGACCCTGTCAGTATGGAAAATGATGCAGGGCTCTACAGCCATGAGTGCTTGCAGCTCTGAAACTCTTCTAGCTGAAGTGATAGCCAAGAAGCAAGGCTGTATTCCAAGAGAGGAACTTTAACTCTGCTGAAGCTGCAGGCTCAAAGTAGGGTAGGGTGAGTTTTTCCAACATAAAGTTAAGGTCCCAAGCTGGGGTAGGAGCTTTTCTGGGTGGCCTTAAATTGTTAGCCCCTCTTAGGAAAGTACAGTTGTGTACACTTACCATAAATGTAGATGTTCGAGTGTATTCACTGTTGCAGTCATTACACTTGGGTTATCCTGCTGGCAGGCTACCCTCAGTCAGCGTGAATTCCAAAGTCTAGGTCCGGCGTCAGTTGCTGTTGCCTCTTCCCTGACGTCAGTGCACCAGGGGTATAAAAGATGCAGCCGACGCCATTTTCTTCAGTCTTTCATGCCCCAGATGTCAGGTGCCCCCAAAAGGGTAGGCTAAAAATATGCCAATAGAACATGCATGTACCAAAATGTATAATACCTTCATCTACAAGCAAATACACCACATAGGTTGTATAGATTAGAGAAGTGCAGATAAGTTGCAGCAAAGAAATGGGGGATGGTGGGTGGGTAACCTGGACTGCAACAGTGAATACACTCAAACATCTACATTTATGGTAAGTGTACACAACTGTACTATGTTCTTCGTGTTTCACTGTTGCAGTCATTACACTTGGGTTGAATCCCAAAGCTATGGTTGGGAGGCTGGAGCTAAATAGCATTAGGAGCAGCTACGAGGCCCTGCAGAACTGCAGTGGCAAAGCCTACCCTGGATGGATTTAGAGTAGAGTGGTAAATGATAGTGCTTTGTAAAGGTGTGCACTGAACTCCAGGTAGCAGCCTCTAAAATGTCTTTGGTTGGTACTCCCCTGAGGAAGGCTGCTGAAGTGGCTGCTGCTCTGGTTGAATGTGTCCTAATGCCCTTAGGCACTGGCTTGCCATGTTGTGAATAGCAGAAACAAATGCAGTGGCCTATCCACTTTGAAATAGTCTGCTTTGAGACAGCCTTTCCTTGTGATCCTGCAGCATATGCCACTAGTAGTTGCTCTGTCTTTCTGAAAGCTTTGGTTCTGTTCGAGTAGAAGCATAGCTGTCTGTGTATGTTCAAAGAATGCAGAATTCTCTCCTCATTATTCTGTGGGCTTGTATAAAAAGTAGGCAGATGAATAGTTTGGTTAAGGGCCACACTGGACACTACCAGGCATAAATGCCGGGTTTGTCCTCAGAGAAACTCTGTCTGGATAAAACAATGATAAAAGGTTCCACAGCCATGACTGCCTGCAGCTCTGAGACTCGTCTTGCAGAGGTTATTGCTAGGAGCAGAGCTGCTTTCCAAGATAAAAACTTTATATCAGCTTTAGTGGCTGGCTCAAAAGGAGGCAGGGTGAGTTTTTCCAAAACATAATTGAGGTCCCAAGCAGGTATTGGTGATCTCCTTGGAGGCCTTAAGTTTTTGGCTCCTCTGAGGTACTGCCTTAACAAGGGATGAGAAAAGATTGGTGGCTCTGTATTGTAATGAGCTGAAATGGCAGAGGCATGAATTTTAATTGATGAAAAGGATAGGCCTTTGTCCAGCATCTCAGTTAAGTATTGCAAAATCTGAGGAATATTTGGTACAGCTGTGTCAATTCCTTTTGCCTGGTTCCAAGCACAGAATCTCTTCCATTTTCCAGCGTAAGATTTTCTGGTACTAGGCCTTCTGGCCTCCAAAATGACATCCATTACGGCTTTAGTGAGAGGCGCGTTTTGTATCACTACATTACCCACCATGCTGCCAGATTTAAGGTCTTTAGTTGGCTGTGCAGGATCTGATTGTTTTGTTGGGATAGTAGATGACGTATTTGAGGCAAGGTCCAAGCCGGGTATTGAGACAAGTTCCTTAGGATTCGATACCAGTGCTGGCGGGGCTAGTCTGGGGCAATCAGTATCATCTTTGGTTTCTCTTGTCTGACCTTTAGGAGTACCTTGGGGAGGAGAGGCAGTGGAGGAAAGGCATATACTGCTAAGCTTTTCCAGCTGAAAGATAGGGCGTCCACCTTCTATGCTTGTCTGTGATAAGTCCTTGCGCAGAATCTTTTTAGTTGGTAGTTGTGAGGAGAGGCAAACAGATCTTTATCCGGGCATCCCCATTTTCTTCTTATCATGCTGAAGACTTGTGGATCCAATTTCCACTTGTGGGGATCCATGAGGTTTCTGCTTAGTTCGTCTGCCAGGGTATTTGTCTTTCCTGGCAGGAATTGTGCCTGCAGATGTACTTGGTAAGTCAGTGCTGTGTCCCACAAAGCCATGGCTAGTCTGCAAAGGGGATAAGAATGAGTGCCTCCCTACTTGTTTATATACCACATGACCGTGGTGTTGTCTGTCTTTATCAGTAGTTGTCCCGGATGAAGTATGTCCTTGAAGGCTGTCACAGAGCATTCTGAACAGCTAGCCTCTCTTTTTGATTGATATGTAGATCCGGGTTCCTATGAGTTCATCGAAATGCCAAAACATCGACGCTCACTTCTTCGACACGAAAACATCGACTCTTTTCATCATCATCATTCGACGTAGCGAGTATCCTCCCTCTCAGGACCCATGGTAGCACTTGTGTGTGTATATGCACGTAAAATTACGCTGTCAAGGGAAATTGAAGGTAGTGACTTAAACCATATGTGCTGTAGCAGACAAACAAGTGCTACCATGGGTCCTGAGAGGGGGATATGAAGAGTCGATGTTTTCGTGTCAGCGATGTTTTGGCATTTCGATGAACTCATAGGAACCCGTAGATCCATTTGGTTTGTGGACCATGTGCCTTGAAAACATCTTCCTGCCATGTGGGCCTCCCAGGCATAATCTGATGCATCCATTGTTAATGTCTGCCTGGCTGGGGGTAAAGTGAATGGCTGTACCTTGTTCTGGTGACAAGCCTTTGCCCACCAACAAAACTCCTGTTGCAGGCAGGGGATGAGAGTAATTATTGTTTCCAGGCTGTGGCAATGTTGAGTCCAAACACTTTTTAGGTACCATTAAAGTTTCCTCATATGCAGTCTCACATATGTAATTAGTAGAATGCAGGATGCCATGAAGCCCAAAGCCTGCAGAATTTTTCTTGCAGATAACTGGGCCTTTGTTGCCAACAGGTTGAAATAGGTAGTCAGTTGCCTTTGTTTGTCTGGCGTGAGATAAGCCATCTGGGCAGTTGTATTTAAGCTTGCACCCAGGAATATTATTTCTTGAGAGGGTACCAGTTTTGATTTCTTTTCGTTGACTGTGTACCCTAGGTCTGTTAGAAATCTCTTTACAAACTCCAGATGCTGTAGTAGAATGTCCTTGTTCTCTGCTTGAAGGAGACAGTCATCCAAGTAACGATATATTTGTATTCCTCTTTGTCTGCAGAATGCAATTACTGGTGCCAGGCACTTTGTGAAGACCCTGGGCGCAGTAGATAAGCCAAAGGGCAGTGCAGAGAATTGGTAGTGCATTGAGCCAGCTTTGAATCTGAGGTATCTTCTGCATGTTTGTCTGATTGGGACATGAAGGTATGCCTCTTTTAGGTCTAAAGTCACAAGCCAAGCCTTCTTGCCCAGCAAGGGCAGAAGCTGCTGCAGGGTCAACATTCTGAATTTTGGTATATCCAGATATGTGTTTAGAATAGATAGGTCCAGTATTGGTCTCCAGGTCTTGTCCTTTCTTGGTACCAAGAACAATCTTGAATAAAATCCTTGTCCCTGCTCTTGCTCTGGTACTTGTTGAATAGCCCTCATGTCCATGAGGGATGAGACTTGCTTTTGTGCCTATGTCCATTGATGTTTTGGCAGGTCTGGCCACCCGTTTGCCCTTGGCAGGGTATGGAAGTGAAACTTGTAGCCTTGTGACACTATGTCTAGGACCCATTTGTCGTGTGTTATTATGTGCCAGTTTTGAGAAAAAAGTGCTAGTTTTCCCCCTAAAGGTGCTGCCAGAAGATAAGTACTTGGTGAAGGCAGGGGGAAGTCATTGGGACTGTTTCCTGTATGGCTGTGATTTGTCTTCTCCACTTTTGGAGGTAGACAGCACCCCATTGTTTAGATCTGTATGAACCTTGGGGCTGGGATCTGCCTCTTGGGCGTCTGTATCTGCCCCTTTGTGGTCTGTCTGACACTGGAAAGGACCAATTCTTTGTAGGCCAGTGTCTGCTAAATCCTGGAGGTTGAACCTGTAAGAAATCCTTAACCGTTTGCATAGATTTAGCTTTGTCCTCCATTTTCTTTAACACCTCTTCTGCTTTAACACCAAACAAAGTATCATGCTGTAATGGGGCATCTAATAATTTTGCTTTGACATGATCAGGCAGACTTTGTTCCTTTAACCAAGCATGCCTCCTGATGACAGAACCCGTAACAGCAGCTCTGCAGGAGGCCTCCAAAGAATCAAAACCACATTGCAAAGTATGCTTTCCAACTTGTTCAGCTGCATGCAATAAATCCTGCATTTCTTTGTTTTCTGCACATTCATAATTTGTCAACATTTTCTGTTTAAGCAGTGACATAATATATTGCTGATATTTGAGCATATGAAATTGACAATTTAAAGCCCTTATAGCCAAGGTAGCAGAAGTATAAATCTTTTTTCCCCATCTGTCCAATGCCCTAGAATCCCTGTCAGAGGGGGTAGGGTTTTTTGCAGCGGAAGCCTTGACCCCTTTGGGACCCTGAGAAATAGTTTCTGGGTCAGCAGCAGGGTTTTTGAAAAGGAATTTATGAGAATCAGGAACCCTGTAGTACCTGTCCGGCTTAACAGGAGCTGGAGGTAAGGAGTCAGGGGTGAGACTGGACTCTGAAAATACATCATCAATGATATCTAACACAGGTGGAATAGCTAGGGGCCTGTGTTGTGGTAGTAAAAGGAAGTCTCTGAGCCTTTTCTTAGATTCTGAAAAATCTTGGCTCTCCCAGTGGAAATGCTCCCTCATGGTATGCAAGGTTTCCCCAAAAGAATAATCCTCAGGAGGAGAGGCTGAAGGGATTGATTCTTCAGCATCTGAATCCTCATAGGGAGGAAGAGAGTATTCCTGATCAGAAGAGGAATCAGATGAAATGGAAACCTGATCTGAAGATTCATATTCTGTCTCTTGCCTAGGCCTTTTATCAGGTGGGGGATGGGAACCCCTGATCAAAGTAATCAAATCTTCGGCCATTTTGAGCATCTGTTTTTTTGGGCATGGAGGCCTGTCCATGAGACTGTTGTACTTGTTTCTTTGTCTTTAATGGTGCTTTAGTCTGTGCCTTTGAAGCTGAAGTCATTTTAATGTATAATTGAGTTGGTCTGAAAACTCCCTCAGAAGCAGATGCCTGCTCAGCGGCTCTGGACCCATCTGAGGGAATAGTCTTCGAAGGTCCAATACCTTGAGCTTCCAGCGGCCTAGGCGACTCCACGTGGGAGTCGGTAGCGGCCTGCGGGTCTAAAGTAGCGGGCGTCAGGGGCTGTGAAGGCGCCTCACTGAGAACCAGCAACTGGCTTAGAAGAAGCCTCGTCGTCATTTTTGGACCTCGAATGCCTGTCCTTTTCTTTTTCTTTGCGTTTCTTGTGAATTCTGGTAGTCGGATGGCTATCCGACGACATTGTATAATTAAATCTTCTGCCAAAATAGTGTAATGCAAAATCGTACCGACGCTTAATAGTGCATTGGTTAAATCTACCACAAAACCGACAACTAGCAACATCATGGTCAGGGCCTAGGCAAGGAATACAGTAAGAATGAAAGTCCTTATGAGGTATTTGCTTCCCACAAGAAATACAATTATTAACTTTTTCTGACATCGGTCTGGAGCAAGAAAACAGTTTCCCCAACGGGGTACTTAGCTTTAATGAAGACTTCATATCTGAAATTCGAATTTTAAAATTTCAGGAGTTGGCCGACCGGCACTTGCGAACTGTTTTTGCTTCGGGCACCGCGCGGCAAGAAAGACTGAAGAAAATGGTGACGGCTGCATCTTTTATACCACTGGCGCACTGACGTCAGGGAGGAGGTGACAGCAACCGACGCCGGACCTACACTTTGGAATTCAGACCGACTGCAGGTAGCCAATTGTAATGACTGCAACAGTGAAACACGATGAACATCATAATATTTCCTGCAAGATTCCCTGATTGGGATTTGTAGGTAGGCCTCTTTTAGGTCTAGGATGGCTAACCAAGCATCCTTGGAAAGCATAGCAAGAAGCTGCTGGAGGGTAAATATTTTGAATTTTGGTATCACCAGGAAGGTGTTTAGAATTGATAGATCGAGGATTGGGTGCCAGGTGCCCTCTTTTCTGGGTACCAGAAAAAGCCTGGAATAGAAGCCTTGATCTATTTGATATGCAGGAACAGGTTATATTGCCGTCATGGAGAGCAGGGAATGGTCTTGTTTTTTGGCCTCTGCCCACTGGCTTGGAGGAAGATCTGGGAACCCTTTTGGGGTTGGCAGAGTGTGGAAATAAAATTTGTATCCTTGGGACACTATGTTAAGGAACCATCGGTCACTGGTAATAGAGGCCCAGTTGTCTGCATGGGATGAGAGTTTTCCTCCTAGGGGCACAAGTAGGTGGGCAGAGGTAAGGGGTGGAGGTGTAGAGTCATTGTGAGTTCTTTCCATAAGGGGGTGGCTAAGCACTCCCTCTTTTTGAAGTGGAGGAACTCCATTGCTTAGACCTCTGCATTCCATGGGACTGCTGTCTGGGAGGTCTGCTTGCCCTAGGTCCTGGCTGAGCTGGCCTGGAGGGGGGCAGAAAGGACCAGTGCTTGGAGGGGCAATGCCTACTGAACCTCAGAGGCTGGACCTGTAAGAAGTATTTAACTGTCTGCATAGATTTAGCTTTTTCTTCCATCTTTTTTTAAGACCGCTTCTGCCTTGGTGCCAAACAAAATGTCTTTGTTCAATGGTGTGTCCAGTAGTTTTGATTTAACATGGTCTGGCAAGGTCTGTTTCTTAAGCCAAGCATGCCTTCTAAGTACAGAACCAGTGACTGCTGCCCTGCAAGATGCTTCTATGGCATCAAAGCCACATTGCAAGGTGTGTTTAGTAACTTGGCTTGCAGAATGCATAAGCTCTTGTAATTCTTTATTTTTTGCACAAGCAGGAAAGATATATATTTTTGTTTGAGGAGTTCCATGGTATGTTGCTGGTATTTCAGCATGTGGAACTGACAGTTTAGTGCTCTAATGGCAAGAGGCGCAGAGGTGTACACTTTTTTACCCCATCTGTCTAAAGCTCTGGAATCCCTGTCCAAAGGGGTGGGATTCTTAGCTGTGGTTGCTTTAATTCCTTTAGGGCCTTGGGAGATGAGCTCTGGGTCAGCAGTAGGATTTTGAAAAGGAATTTGTGAGAGTCAGGGTCTCTGTAATACCTGTCAGGTTTCCTGGGAGCAGGAGGAAGGGTGTCAGGAGTCAAACTGGATTCCATAAAGACATCATCCACAACATCCAAGACTCCATAAAGACATCATCCACAACATCCAAGACATGAGGAATGGCTAAAGGTCTGTGCTGTGGTAAATCTAAGAAGTCAGAGTCTCTTTTTGGGCTGACTATAGTCCTGACAATCCCAATGGAAATGCTCCCTTAAAGTATGTAGGGTTTCACCAAATTAAAAATCCTCTGGAGGAGAGGCATAAGGAATGGATTCCTCTGTACCTGAATCCTCATAAGCAGATAAGGGTTGCATGTCTTCATAATCAGAAACCTCAGAGTCATCGGACTCCTGGTCAGATAAAACTGCTGGGGACAAGTCTCTTTTTCTTTTGGAAGGGGTAGGCTGGCTTCCCCTAATAAGCATGATAAGGTCTTCCGCCATTTTATGCATTTGAGATTGAGGCATGGAAGCAGGTGCATGCACTTAGGTGATCGGAATTTTAGGCGTAGTTCATATCCTGGGCCTTAGAAACTTGGTAGTTTTAGAAAGAACTGAAGACGCGAAAGAAGTCATCTGTGTCGAGTATCGGTAGTACGAAGAACTTCCTCGGAAGACGGCGCCTGCTCAGTGGCTCAGGACACATCTAAGGTAGAGACATCTGCAGGATCCTTACTCAAAGAAGAGTCTCACGGCATACCGGACTCCGAATGGATCTTGGTAGTGGCCTGCGAATCCACAGAAGTGGGCATCAGGGGTGGCAAAAGTGCCTCACTGAGGACCGGAGCACTGAAGACTAGCTTAACGGAAGGGTTGTTGGCAGTTTTGGACCTGTGCGGTCTGTCTCTGTCTTTATTCTTATGTTTTTTTGGAAGGTTGGTAGCTGGATGGCTTACCAAAGCCATATCGGAATACGGGGACCAAGAGCGAAAATATTTAGCTACAATAAGGGCCCGGCGACATACAGTTCTGGCATTGAACAAGGCAGAAAAGTGACAGCGAGGTACGGCATGGTTTGGGCCTAAACAGGTGACGCAGTAAGAATGGAAGTCTCGGTGTGGTATTTGCTTATCACAGGCGATACAATTGTTAACTTTTTCTGACATCAGTTAGAGCAAGAAAAAAGGATCCCCAATGGGGTACTTAGCTTTAGAAGACTTCAACTTCAATTCAGAAATGAAACTCAGGTAGCGGCCGACCGGCACTCATGCGAACTGCTTCTGCTTTGGGCTCCTCTGCAAGAAAAACTGATGCAATGGTGATTTCATACCACTGACAACCTGATGTCAGTCCTGGAGCGACAGCAACAGACACTGAAATACTAAGCCTCTGGTATTCGGGCTGAGTGAAGGCTACCCCTGGCAGGATAACCCAAGTGTGATGACTGCAACAGTGAAACAAAAATAACATCTAGGGGCTGGCTAGGATGCCCTGCAAGACTGCAGTGGCAAACCCTGCCCTGGATTTGGAGAAGAGAGGCAGGTGGTAATGCTTGGTAAAAGTGTGAACAGATGTCCAGGCGGCAGCCTCTAGGATGTCCCTGGTGGGGACTCCTCTGAGGAAAGCTGCAGAGGTGGAGGCTGCTCTGGTGAAGTGTGTCCTGACCCCCTTGGGGGGAGGCTTTCCATGCTGTTTGTAGCAGAAATTGGTGCAGTGTGCTATCCATTTGGAAATGGTTTGCTTGGAGATTGCTTTGCCTTCTGCCCCTGTAGCAAAGCTAACCAGCAATTGATCAGACTTTCTGAAGGATTTAGTCCTGTCCAGACAGAATCTGAGCTGTCTGTGCGCATCTAGTGAGTGAAGAATTTGTTCCCCCTTGTTCTGGGGATTAGGAAAGAAGGTGGGCAAATGAATGGATTGGTTGAGAGCCACACTGGACACCACCTTGGGTATGAAGGCTGGGTTAGTTCTGAGGGATACCCTGTCTGCATGGAAGATGATGAAGGGTTCCACACTCATGAGTGCTTGCAGCTCAGAGACTCTTCTGACTGAAGTGATGGCCAGAAGAAATGCTGTCTTCCAGGAGAGAAATTTTAGCTCTGCAGAAGGAGCTGGTTCGAAAGGGGGCAGGGTGAGCTTTTCCAAGACAAAGTTAAGGTCCCAAGCCGGTGTTGGTGCCCTTATGGGGGGTCTCAAGTTGCTAGCCCCTCTAAGGAACTGTTTGATCAAAGTGTGTGAGAAAGGGGCTGCTCAGTGGGGAAATGAGCAGAAATAACAGAGGCATGAATTTTTATAGAGGAGAAAGAGAAACCAATGTGTAGTAGGTCAGCTAAGTAATCCAGGATGAGAGGGATGGAGGGCTGTGCCGTATTGGCTCCCTTAGCCTGGATCCAGGTGCAGAACCTTTTCCATTTATCTGCATAAGACCCGTTAGTGCTAGGACATCTGGCCTCATGGATAACATCCAGAACCTGTTTACTGAGGATGGCAGATTGGTTCGGGATTAGGGAATAAGCCAAGCTGCCAAACTGAGTGTCTGCAATTGGGGATGCATTAATTCCCCTTCTCTCTGGGTCAGGAGGTTTGGAATCTAAGGAAGATGCCATGGAAGCAGCGGGGACAGGCTGTGCATCAAGGGGTACCAGTGTTGTCGGGGCCAGTCTGGAGCTATAAGAATGGTCCTTGGTTTTTCCTCCCTTATTTTGAACAGTACTCTAGGGATGAGAGGTAGGGGAGGAAAGGCATAGACTGATAGATTGACCCAGGGGAAGGACAGAGTATCCACTTTCCAAGCCATGCAGTGATGCTCCCTGGTGCAGAATTTGCTGAGCTGATGGTTGGTGTGGGAGGCAAAGAGGTCGACCTTCAGGATTCCCCATTTCTGAGTTACGAGGGTGAAGGTACTTCTGTTGAGTTGCCACTTGTGTGGGTCCAGAAGGTTTCTGCTTAATTGATCTACCAGAGAGTTGAGAGAGCCTGGTAGGAATTGTGCTAACAGGTGTAGTTGCATGGAAGAGGCTGTGAGCCAAAGGGTCATGGCCAGCCTGCATAGAGGGTAGGAGTGAGTCCCTCCCAGCTTGCTGATGTACCACATCACAGTGGTGTTGTCTGTTTTGATCAGGAGAACCCCTGGAGAGAGAAGTGGGTTGAAAGCTATCAAGGCATTCTGCACAGCCATCATCTCTTTTTGACTGATGTGCAGAGGGATTTGCTGTGGGCTCCATTGGCCCTGTATGCACCTGCCGCCCAGATGTGCACCTCAAGCGTAGTCTGATTCATCTGTGGTGAGGGTCTGGGTGGTGGGGGGTGGGAAGAAGGGTAGTCCCTTGTTGTGGCAGCATGCTGTTGCCCACCAAAGAAATTCCTTTCTGAGGCAAGGAATTACGGGTACAAGAGTTTCCAGGTCTTGAGAGTGTTGGCACCAAAGGCTCTTTAGGTACCACTGAAGTTTCCTCATATGCAGTCTGACATATGGAATGAGTAGTATGCAAGATACCATGAACCCCAGAGCTTGAAGGATCTTCCTTGCAGATGGCTGGGGTCTGGTGCTTGTTGAGAGAAGTAGGTTGTCAGGAAAATTTGTTTCTCTGGTGTAAAGTATGCCATCTGGGATGCTGTACCAGATTGCTCCCAGGAAGATTATCCTTTGGGTGGGCACCTGTTTGGATTTCTTTTCATTGACTGTGTTCCCTAGGGAGGTTAGTAGGGTCTTTACAAAGGCCAGGTGCTTGAGCAGCTTTTCCTGGCTGTCTGCCTGAATAAGGCAGTCATTTAAGTATGGGTAAGTTTGAGTATTTCTTTGTCTGCAAAAGGCAATAGCCAGTGCCAGACATTTTGTGAAAACTCTGGGAGCAGTAGATAAGCCAAAGGGAAGCTAAGAGAACTGAAAGTGCTGAGATCCTGTCCTGAAGCGGAGATACTTCCTGCATGATTCCCTGATAGGAATGTGGGGGTAGGCCTCTTTTAGATCTAGGGTGGCTAGCCAAACGTCCTTGAAGAGCATGGGTAGCAGCTGCTGGAGGGTGAGCAATGTGAATTTTGGGATCACCAGGAAGGTGTTTAGAATGGATAGATTACGGATGGGGCACCAGATGCCCTCTTTTCTGGACACCAGAAAAAGTCTGGAGTAGAAACCTTGGCCTATCTGTTCTGCAGGAATGTGCTCTACTGCTCTCATAGAGAGCAGGGAAAGGAATTGCTTTTGAGCCTCTGCCCACTGATTTGGTGGTAGATCTGGGAACCCTTTTGGGGTTGGAAGTGTATGGAAGGAAAATTTGTATCCCTGAGACACAATGTTCAGAACCCATTGGTCCTTGGTAATGGTGGCCCAGGTGCTTGAGTGAAAGGAGAGTTTTCCTCTTAGGGGTAAGTGAAAGTGGGCGGGGAGGTCATTGTGAGTTCTTACCATAAGGGGGTGGCTTAGAACTCCCTGGGTTTGAAGTGGAGGTAGTCCACTGCTTAGATCGCTGCATTTCCTGGAGCTGCTATCTGGGGGGGGGGTCTGTTTCCATGGGGGTCTAGGCTGGGCCAGTTTACTCGGAGCAGGAAAAGACCAGTGCTTGGAGGGACAATGCCTACTGAACCTAGGGGGCTGGACCTGTAAGAAATCCTTAACTGTTTGCACAGATTTTGCTTTTTCTTCCATCTTTTTTAAGACCTCAGTGCAAAATAAGTTATCTCTGTGCAAGGGGGCATCCAACAATTTAAATTTGACATGGTCTGGCAGGGGTTGTTCCTTAAGCCATGCATGTCTTCTAATGACAGATCCAGTGACTGCTGCCCTGCAAGAAGCTTCTATGGCATCAAAACCACAGTGCAAAGTGTGGTTAGTTACTTGACTTGCAGAATGCATTAAGTCTTGTAAATCTTTAGATTCTGCCCAAGCAGGAAAGGAAGACATTTTTTGTTTAAGGAGTTCCAAGGTATGTTGCTGAAATTTCAGGATATGGAACTGACAATTTAGTGCCCTGATAGCAAGAGTAGCTGAGGTGTATATGTTTTTACCCAATTTGTCCAATGCTCGGGAATCCCTTTCTGAGGGGGTGGGATTGCAGAGGTTGCTTTAATCCCTTTTGTTCCTTGAGAAATGACCTCAGGGTCAGCTGTTGGATTTTTAAAAAGATATTTGTATGAGTCAGGGACTCTACAGTACCTGTCTGGTTTATTGGGAGCAGGAGATAGGGTGTCAGGAGTCAAGCTGGATTCAAGGAAAACATCATCCACAACATCCAGGACTGGGGGGATGGCCAAGGGTCTGTGCTGCGGAAGACATAGGAATTCCCTGAGTCTCTTTTTAGACTGAGGGTAGTCCTGAGTCTCCCATTGGAAATGCTCCCTTAAGGTATGCAGGGTTTCCCAAAAGGAAAATTACTCTGGGAGAGAGGCTAAAGGAAGGGAGTCCTCTGCATCAAAATTCTCATAAGTGGAGAGGGGTTGCATGTCTTCATAGTCAGATGGATCAGATTTCATCTGACTCTTGTTCATACAAAACTACAGGGGACAGATCTCTCTTCCTTTTTGAGGGGGTAGCTTGGTTTCCACTGATCAGCATGATAAGGTATTCCGCCATTTTAAGCATTTGAGACTGAGACAGGGTAGCAGGTGCCTGAGAGTGGGTCGTTGGTTTCTTGAGTGTGGTTCGAACCCTGGAACTAAGAAATTTGGTCGTTTTTGAAAGAATGGTAGTCGTGAAAGGAGATATTGGTTTGTGTCGAGATTCGGTAGTGCAAAGGACTTCCTCGGAAGCCGGTGCCTGCTCAGTGGCTCCGGTCCCATCCAAGGTAGAAATGACCGCAGGATCATTAGTCGAAGTACCGGATACCAAAAGGGTCTCTGTAGCTGCCTGTGAATCAACTGAAGTGGGCATCAGGGGCTGCAAAAGCACCTCACTGAGTACCGGAGGACTGATGATCAGCTTAACGGAAGTGTCATCTGTAGGTATGGACCTATGCGGTCTGTCTCTGTGTTTACCTTTAAGTTTTTTCAGAAGATCTGCTGTCGAATGGCTTACTGAAGACATATCAGAATTCGAGGACTGTAAATGAAAATATTTGGCTGCAATAAGGGCCCTATGGCAGATAAGCACAGAAGTGACAATGGGGGACATTGTGGTTTGGGCCCAAACAAGTGATGCAGTAAGAGTGGAAGTCTCAGTGTGGTATATGCTTTCCACAGGCGAGGCAATTATTAACTTTTTCTGACATTGGTTAGTGGAAGAAAAAAAGGATCCCCAAAGGGGTACTTAGCTTTAAAAGACTTCAACTTCAATTCGGAGACGAAAACTCAGGTAGCGGCCAACTGGCATTCATGCAAACTGCTTCTGCTTTGGGCTCCACGGCAAGAAAGACTGATGTAATGGCACCGGCTACCTTACTTTATACTACTGAAGACCTGACGTCAGTCCTCAAGCGACAGTATCTGACGCAGAAATACTAAGTCTCTGGTATTCGGGCCAGCCAAGGGCTACCCTGGCAGGGATAACACAAATGTGATGACTGCAACAGTGAAACATGAAGAACATCTATGTAATACATTGTTAACGAAACACTCTTTTATGCTGACTAATAGATCATATCAACAAGAGTTTTATTGGCTTCAGTGCATTAATATAGATCTGCAACTAAAATTGCACTTTCTAAAAGAAAACAAAACTCTTAGTTATCAGACTTTGTTTGAAGGCTGACCTCCCCAATACCTACCCACAACCCTTACTAACTTATATAATCAACTCTTAAGTTATGACAACTCAAAGGAAAGAAACTTTGAGTTAGAGTGAACATGGAAAAAATACATTTCATTCCCTCAAATGCGTTTATAGAAAAGTATGCCTGAAAACAGTTTCATCAAACTGGCTTACATGAATGAAAAGCTCCAATAAATTATATTTGTTGCACTATGAAAGTTTTAAATGCTGCACCAGGAAAACCCTCTTTCCAAACTTCACACAAAACTTATCATACGTCATAGGTTAGTACTAGGCTAACTACCCTTGTGGGCTATTTTAAGCCTAGCCAGTTACCTCCTGTGAGAATCAAACTCTGCATCTTGTGTTTGTAAGGTAAACACATTAACCATTATGCTAACCTCCCACCCCTACACTAATGTTGTATGAAATGTCATCTTCTGACTTTGAATGAAATGTTAAAAGTGCAATGTTTGTTCTCACTACACAATAATGCATTTTTTCACTAAAAAATTGTATGGGTTTATTACTACTTTTTGAAATACTACAAGGTATAGTTCTGTGGATACATGGATGCATGCAGTCTCCTCTACTGTATAACAATAATTTAATTACATTACCTCGGTAAATGAATTACTTGAACTACTTAGCAAAACACTATTACTGGTTCATTGAAGAAAGCAGGCATATGATTTTGTAATGGTTTCCATCGTGGCAGTTCCTTTAGAGAAAAAGACAGATACAGATATACAAGTTACATAGCACACCAGGGAGTATGTTATGATGCAAAAAGCATCAGTTGTGAGATGTGTCAAACCATGAGGTAACAGCAAATGTTTGACTTTCCACAAGTAATTTTCTTACACTCACCTCTGACAGTGGTGTACAGCAATGAAGCACAGTGTACATCTCAAACAACTACAGTCCGACTAGCTGCTCAAGTGATTAATGGCACAGTCAGGGGACAGAAGCAATATGGTAGCACAGATTCTATTAAATGTGTGGTTTTAAGCAGTGGCACTGATAAATATAGAAAAATATGTGAAAGATCTTATTAACTAAAGAAGTACAATTTATTTCTGAAGTTTGATACTCATATTAAAAGTGAGGCAAAAAGATCTATCTGAGGAGTACCCCACCAAAGTACAATGTCCAGAAACACCTCTCTGTGAAGCATCTATTTGTGAGGATTTGCCCTGGACCTGCCGAAAGAGTCTGCCACCAGGTTGTCCTCTGATGAAGGAAAGTAGACCACTTGAAGAACCAAGTGATGGTGGACTGCAAAATATCAAGCTTAAAGAGCCAGCCTGCAAAGAAGGTAAGATTTTGGTTGTTGACGTACAACATGACTGATATTGTCTGTAAAACCTTTAAAGGACTGGAACCTAAAGGGAGTAAAAAGCTTGGAGACTTAGAAGTAGTGCTCTCATCTCACATCTATATGTGAGCTGCAGACATCAGACTTAAAAAAAAAAAAAAAAAAAAAAAAAAAAAAAAAAAAAAGTTATTCTCTTGTGATCTTGTGAACAAATTTGTTTGCAGTGTCACCTCATGCCTCTAAGAGTTCTCACTTAATAAGGTGTTACATTTATTGTTGATAAAATATGTAATTTAAACAAGTTATTTTGTGCCACAATCCTCTGAAGGCAATGCTGTTGAGATGTCCGGCTGTTGATCATTTACTAAAGAGAAAGTACAGTTGTGGAAGATCTTCCTATAACAGCAGATTTCCTACTTTTCTTTGCTGCAGTAGTCTTTACTGCTGGAGATACCCTGCTGAGGATAGCCGAATGTCTGACCAGCATATCAAACCCTTTACATCTTCCAGGTGTCATATGTCAGACATATAAGCTGCATGCAAGGCAATAAAGTACATATGTAATGTATGAGCACCTAATCCTTAAAACTGAACTGCCCCAGACCAACTACAACTACTACAGAGGAAAATAATTACACATACATCTAGGACGGGAAAAAGATAAAAAGACGAAAGAAAGTCCCCTGGCCAGAAGGAAAATAAAATAACAGGCGGTAGGAGAGAGGCACAGAATACTGCAACAGAGAAAAGTAGGACACCTACTGTTACATAAGATCTTACAGAACTAGACTACACCCTTCCTCATTACTGCTGCAGTACTCTTTACTCCTGGGATGAGTACAAAAGCTACTGTAAAGTATGGGAGGAGGAGGAGGAGGCCACAAAACAGCTCTCCAAAAACCCATATAAATGACATCCAACTTGTAATGTTTGGTGAAGTGTGAACAGAAGAACAAGTAGCAGCTTCCAAGATGGATCAAGTACCAGAAGAGGCCACTGACCTGGTAGAATGGGCACAGACAGAAGAAGAAAGCTACTTGCCATGAAATGAATAGCAAAAATAAATGGCTTTAGAAATCCAGGAGGAGATGGTTTGCTTAGATACCACCAAACCCAATTCTCTGGCATGACAGGATACAAAAAGCTGCTCAAACTTCCTGGTATGTTTTGTCTTGTCCAAGTAATATCGGAGTTGTCTATGTAGATCCAAAGTGTGAAAAATCCTCTAACAATGATTCTGTGGAGAAAGGAAAAAAGGAAGACGAATGGACTTATTTAAGGGCAAATCATTAACCACCTTGGGCATTAAGGAAGGACTAATATGAAGAGATGCCCTTTGAAAAACCAAAAAAGGTGGGACCGCCAAAAGTGCCAGAAGTTCAGAGACCAACTTGGAAGAAGTCAGAGCCAGCAAAAACACAGTCTTCCAAGTACAATGTTGTAGGAAAGAAAAAACTGTAGGCTTAAAAGGGGACTGGGTCAATTTCTCAAGAATAAAACTAAGGTATCAAGAAGAAGGAATAGACTTTATTGGAGGCCTAATATGAAGGACGCCTTTTAAAAACCGTTTGACTTCAAAACTGGAAGCCAAAGGTGGATTCAGAGGCAGACAGGTGGAAAGAGCTGACAAATGAACTTTAACAGATGAATATGCCAAACCGGACTTGAGCAACTCACACAAATAAGAAAGGACCATAGGAACCAATACAGAAAAAAGGGTCCAGATCATGCTTCAGGCACCAAGTAGAAAATCACTTCCATTTAGTCACATAAGATTTCAAGTAGTGGGTTTTCTGGCCTCCTGAAAAACCCAAAGCACGTCCTTAAAAAATTGGAAGTAATCAGCAAGATTTTGGACATGTCCCACATGATCTTGTGAAGGAACTTTGGTAGTAGAGGAAGATGGGGAACAGGCATACAGAAGCATCACCTTCCAAGAAAAAGGCATGGCATCCACTTTTAAAGTCAGAGGGCTTGGCACTCTGGAACAGGACTGGGGAAGTTGTCTGTTCAGAAGGAAGGCAAAAAGATCTACACGAGGAGTATCCCACTGATGTACAATCTCCAGAAACACCTCCCTGTGAAGCATCCAGTTGTGAGGATTTACCTGAACCTGCTAAGAGTCTTCCACCAGACTGTCGTCTGAAGGAATGTAGACCGTTTGAAGAACTAGGTGATGGTGGACTGCAAAATCCCTAGCCTGAAGAGCCAGACTGCAAAGAAGGTACGGTTTTGCTTGCTGATGTACCACATGACTGTGGAAATCTGTATGTAAAAATCTTTAAAGGACCTGGAACCCAAAGGGAGTGAAAAGTTTTGAGAGCTAGAAGTAGAGCCCTCATCTCCTTGATGTTGACGTGGTCTGCCAGTTGTTAAGCCCAAAGTCCCTGGATTTTTAGGTTGTTGGAGGAGGTCTCCCAACCCAGCCTGGAAGCATCTGTGTACAGCTCCTGAGTTGGGAGAGGAACATGAAAAGTCAAACCTGGATTTAGGGAAATCTGATGAATCCACCAGTGGAGCTCAAGCTTAAGACAAGGCAAGAGAGGAAAGTACAGTTGTGTACACTTACCATAAATGTAGATGTTCCAAGTGTCTTCACTGTTGCAGTTGTCATATTTGGGTTATCCCTGCTGGGGTAGCCCTCAGCCAGCCTGAATACCAGAGACTTAGTATTTCTGCGTCAGTTGCTGTCGCTTGAAGACTGACGTTAGGTCATCAGGGGTATAAAGGAAGGCAGTCAACGCCATTGCCTAATCGGTCAGGAGCCCCCAAAGTAGGAGGCCAGGCTCTGGTGGCAGGACCCCACCAGTGGAAAAAAGACCAATAAGTCCCTTCTAAGGAAAGGACAACAACAAGGAAGAAAGGTAACAAAAAGAAAAAAAGGGGTAGGAGGGAGGGAAACCAGGACTGCAACAGTGAAGACACTCGAACATCTACATTTATGGTAAGTGTACACAACTGTACTATGTTCTTCATGTTTCACTGTTGCAGTCATCACATTTGGGTAGATTCCCAAAGCTGAGGAAATGGGTGGAGGAAGTCACGGAAGCTAGGGGCTGGCTTGCATGCCCTGCAAGACTGCAGAGGCAAAACCTGCACTGGATTTAGAGAAGAGAGGCAGGTGGTAATATTTGGTAAAGGTGTGAACAGATGTCCAGGTGGCAGCCTCCAGGATGTCCCTGGTGGGGACCCCTCTGAGGAATGCTGCAGAGGTGGAGGCTGCTCTGGTGGAGTGGGTCCTAACACCCTTGGGGGGGAGGCTTGCCATGCAGCTTGTAGCATAAATGGATGCAGTGTGCTATCCATATGGAAATGGTTTGCTTGGAGATGGCTTTGCCCTCTGCCCCTGAAGCAAAGCTAACCAGCAGCTGATCAGATTTTCTGAAGGGTTTAGTCCTGTCCAGATAGTATCTGAGCTGTCTGTGCACATCTAGAGAGTGCAGAATTCTTTCCCCCTTGTTTTGAGGGTTAGGAAAGAAGGTGGGCAAATTGATGGATTGGTTGAGAGGCACCATGCAAACCACCTTGGGCATGAAGGATGGATTAGTTTTGAGGGATACCCTGTCTGCATGGAAGATGATGAAGGGTTCCACTGCCATGAGGGCTTGCAGCTCAGAGACTCTTCTGGCTGAAGTGATGGCCAGGAGGAAGGCTGCCTTCCAGGAGAGAAATTTTAGCTCTGCAGAAGAAGCTGGTTTGAATGGAGGCAGGGTGAGCTTTTCCAAGACAAAGTTAAGGTCCCAAGCCGGTGTTGGTGCCCTTTGGGGGGCCTCAAGTTATTAGCCCCTCTGTGGAACTGCTTGATCACAGGGTGTGAAAAAAGAGGCTACTCAGTGGGAAAATGAGTGGAAATAGCAGAGGCAGGAATTTTTATAGAGGAGAATGAGGGACCACTGTGTAGTAGGTCAGCTAAGTAGTCCAGGATGAGAGGGATGGAGGGCTCTGCCGTACTGGCTCCCTTAGCCTGGATCCAGGTGCAGAACCTTTTCCATTTATCTGCATAAGACTTTCTGGTGCTAGGGCATCTGGCCTCTTGGATAACATCCAGAACCTGTATACTGAGGAGGGCAGATCGGTCAGGGTCAGGTTATAAGCTAAGCTGCCAAATTCAGTGTCTGCAATTGAGGCTGCATGAATTCCCCTGCCCTCTGGGTTAGGAGGTTGGGAACCTGAGGAAGATTCCATGGGGGCAGTGGGGACAGGCTGCACAGCAAGGGGTACCAGTGCTGTCTGGGCCAGTCTGGAGCTATGAGAATGGTCCTTGGTTTTTCCTCCCTTATTTTGATCAGTACCTTGGGAATGAGAGGTAGGGGAGGAAAGGCATAGACTGAGTGGTTTACCCATGAGAAGAACAGGACATC
The DNA here is from genome assembly GCF_019279795.1 of Protopterus annectens. Lineage (NCBI taxonomy): Eukaryota > Metazoa > Chordata > Ceratodontiformes > Protopteridae > Protopterus > Protopterus annectens. The sequence continues at coordinate 244,905,549 of NC_056750.1, forward strand.
TACTTTCCATGCCATGCAGTGATGCTCCCTGGTTCAGAATTTGTTGAGCTGATGGTTGGTGTGGGAGGCAAAGAGGTCGACCTCCGGGGTTCCCCATTTTTGAGTCATTAGTAAGAAGGTGTTTCTGTTGAGCTGCCACTCATGGGGGTCCAACAGTTTTCTGCTTAATTGGTTTGCCAGAGAGTTGACAGAGCCTGGCAGGTATTGTGCTAACAGGTGTAGATGCATGGAAGAGGCTGTGAACCAAAGTGTCATGGCCAGCCTGCACAGCAGCAGCTAGGAATGAGTTCCTCCCTGCTTCCTGATGTACCACATCACTGTGGTGTTGTCTGTTTTGATCAGGTGAACCCATGGAGAGAGAAAGGGTTTGAAAGATATCAAGGTCTGCTGCACAGCAGTCATCTCTTTTAGACTGATGTGCAGGGGGAGTTGCTGGGGATTACATTGGCCCTGTATGCACCTGCCATCTAGGTGTGCACCCCAAGCGTAGTCTGTTGCATCTGTGGTGAGGGTCTGGGCGGTGGGGTGTGGGGAGAAGGGCAGTTCCTTGTTGTGGAGTAGGCTGTTGTCCACCAAAGAAATTCATCCCTCAGGCAAGGAATATTAGGTAAAAGAGTTTCCAGATCTTAAAAGTGTTGACACCAAAGGCCCTTTAGGTACCACTGAAGTTTCCTCATATGCAGTCTGGCATATGGAATAAGGAGTATGCAAGATGACATGAACCCCAGGGCTTGCAGGATTTCCCTTGCAGAAAGCTGGGGCCTGGTGGCCAGTTGAGAGAAGTAACCTGATAGGAAACTTTGTTTCTCTGGTGTTAGGTATGCCATCTGGGATGCTGTGTCCAGACTTGCTCCCAGGAAGATTATCCTCTTGGTGGGTACCTGTTTGGATTTCTTTTCATTGATACTGTACCCTAAGGAGGTTAGTAGGTCCTTTACAAAGGCCAGGTCTTTGAGCAGCTTTTGCTGTCTGTCTGCCTGAATACGGCAGTCATCTAAGTAGGGATAAATTTGAATATTTCTTTGTCTGCAAAAAGCAATGGCCGGAGACAGACATTTTGTGAAAACTCTGGGAGCAGTAGATAAGCCAAAGGGAAGTGCAGAGAACTGAAAGTGCTGAGATCCTACCCTGAAGCGAAGATATTTTCTGCAGGACTCCCTGATAGGAATGTGGAGTCAAGCCTCTTTTAGGTCCAGGGTGACTAGTCAAGCATCCTTGGACAGCATGGGTAGCAGCTGCTGGAGGGTGAGCATTTTGAACTTTGGGATCACCAGAAAGGTGTTTAGCATGGACAGATAGGGGATGGGATGCCAGGTGCCCTCTTTTCTGGGTACCAGAAAAAGTCTGGAGTAGATGCCTTGGCCTATCTACTCTGCAGGAACATGTTCTACTGCTCCCAAGGAGAGCAGGGTTTAGATTTGCTTTTGAGCCTCTACCCACTGATTTGGTGGTAGATCTGGGAACCCTTTGGGGGTTGGAAATGTGTGGAAGGAGAATTTGTACCCCCTGAGACTCAATGTTCAGAACTCATTGGTCCTTGGTAATGGTGGCCCAGGTGCTTGAGTGAAAGGAGAGTCTTCCTCCTAGGCGTATGTGATGGTGGGCAGAGGCGAGGTAGGGATGGGGTGAGTCATTGTGAGTTTTTGCCATAAGGGAGTGGCTTAGAACTCCCTGGTTTTGAAGTGGAGGCAGTCCACTGCTTAGATCTCTGCAACCCATGGGACTGCTGTCTAGGAGGTCTGTTTACACAGGGCCTAGGCTGGCCCTGAATATTAGGTGCAGGAAAGGACCAGTGCTTGGAAAGAAAATGCCTATTGAACCTAGGAGGCTATACCTGTAAGAAATCTTTAACAGTCTGCATAGATTTTGCTTTTTCTTCCATTATTTTTAACACCTCTTCTGCTTTAGTACCAAATAAGTTATCTTTGTGCAAAAGTGCATCCAACAATTTTGATTTGACATGGTCTGACAGGAGTTGTTCCTCAAGCCATTCATGCATTCCAATGACAGATCCAGTGACTGCTGCCCTGCAAGAAGCTTCTAGGGTGTCAAAACTGCAGTGCAAAGTGTGTTTAGTTACTTGACCAGCAGAGTGCATTAATTCCTGTAAATCTTTAGATTCTGCCCATGCAGGAAAGGAGGTAATTTTTTGTTTAAGGAGTTCCAAGGTATGTTGTTGATATTTAAGCATATGGAACTGACAATGGAGTGCCCTGCAACAGTAGCTGAGGTGTATACTTTTTTACCCCATATGTCCAATGCTCTGGAATCCCTGTCTGAGGGGGTGGGATTCTTAGCTGAAATAGCTTTAACTCCTTTTGGGCCTTGAGTAATGACCTCAGGGTCTGCTGTTGGGGTTTTAAAGAGATAATTGAGAGAGTCAGGGAATCTGTAGTACCTGTCTGGCTTTCTGGGAGCAGGAAGGAAGGGGTCTGAAGTCAAGCTGGATTCAACAAAGACATCATCTACCACATCTAGGACTGGAAGGATGGCTAAGGGCCTGTGCTGTGGAAGGTCCAGGAACTCTCTGAGTCTCTTTTTAGATTGTGGGTAGTCTTGACTCTCCCATTTGAACTGCTCCCTTAGAGTATGCAAGGTTTCCCCACAGGAAAATTCCTCTGGAGGAGAGGCTGAAGGAATAGATTTCCTCTGCATCAGAATCCTCATATGTAGAGAGGGGCTGCATTTCTTCATAGTCACATGCATCAGATTCCTCTGACTCTTGTTCAGACAAAACTTCTGGAGACAGATCTCTTTTTCTTTTTGAATGGGGGGACAATTAGGGACACATTTTAACAATTGCTCTTACAAGCTTAGAATGTTGATAGAATGCTAGGTTTTGCATTAGCATGACTTTTCTGCAGGTTGTGGAGTCTTATACTCAGGATATTTCTCATTATTTAGTGACGTCAATCCTCAGCTATTTACCACACTGGTGCAGATTGTCGGAGGCACACACCAACACTATGGGGCGAACCTGTGGTCATTCTTAGGGTTGCCACCTTAGAAAAAAAAAAAAGTTGGGAGGGTGGCCTAATGGTTAAGGTGTTTGCCTTATAAACACAAGGTGCAGGGTTTGAGTCTCACAAAGGATAATTGGCTAGGCTTAAAATGGCTTGCAAGGGCAGTTAGCTTAGTACTAATCTATGAACCTATGAAGGAGTGGCTTGGCTTCCCCTAATCAGCATGATAAGGTCCTCTGCCATTCTAAGCATTTGTGACTGAGGCAAGGGAGCAGGTGCCAAAGAATGGCTGGAAGGTGGTTTCTTGGGGGTCGTTCGACCCCTGGGCCTAAGGAACTCGACTGGTTTAGAAAGAATGGTAGCTGTGAAAGAAGGCGTCGGTTTATGTCTGGATTCGGTGTTGCGAAGAAGCTGGTGCCTGCACAGCGGCTCCGGACCCATCCAAGTTGGAGACGACTGCAGGATCCTTAGATGAAGAAAAGTTCTGCAGAATACCAGACTCTGAAATGGTCTTGGTAGAGGCCTGTGAATTGACTGAAGCGGGAATCTGGGGCTGCAAAATCGCCTTACTGAATTCTAGAGAACTGACTACCAAGCTTGGCGGTAGCGTCGTCGGAAGGTTTAGTCCTGTGCGGTCTGTCTCTGTAGGAAAAAGAACAAACTCCAGTCACAAGAAAACTCACGAAGGAACAAAGGTTCTGAAGAAGTCCCTACATTGAGGGAAGAAAGCGCTTAACCTTGTCAATAAACTTGTGGATTATTCTTTTTGGTCTTCCAGCTGTGGTTCCTTGTACTGTGCAGCTTTGTTCTGGGGTCTGTCTCTGTCTTTATCTTTAAGTTTTTTACGGAAGGTCTGCTGTCAGATGGCTTACAGAAGCCATATAGGAAATTTGAGGACTGTAAACGGAAATATCTGGCTACAATAAGGGCCCAATGACAAATAGTTCTGGCATTAAACAAAGCACAGAACCGACAACGAGGGACGTCATGGCCTGGGCCTAGTCAAGTGCCACATTAGGAATGGAAGTCCTGGTGTGGTATATGCTTTCCACAGGCGAGACAGTTATTAATTTTTTCTGACATCGGTTAGTGCAAGAAAAAAGGATCCCCAATGGGGTACTTAGCTTTCGAAGACTTCAACTTCAGTTCAGAAATGAAACTCAGGTAGCGGCCAACCGGCACTTGTGCGAACTGCTTCTGCTTTGGGCTCCATGGCAAGAACGACTGATGTAATGGTGTTGGCTGCCTTCCTTTATACCCCTGCCGTCAATCTTCCAGCAACAGCAACCGACGCAGAAATTCTAAGTCTCTGGTATTCAGGCCAGCTGAGGGCTACCCCAGCAGGGATAACCCAAATGTGATGACTGCAACAGTGAAACATGAAGAACCATCCAGATACTCTGGATGGTTGCAGTGCTGGAGCCACACAGCCTTGAGATACCATTAAAATTTCCCCATGTGGAGTTTGGCAAAGGCAACCAAAGGAAACTGTGGGAAGGTTGGATAACATATACCCCAGAACTCAGAGAAATTCCCTTGCAAGAGGAACTGAAGGTAGAAGAGGAGGAGACTGGAAATAATCAGCCAAAGAGACGACCTTGGAAGGAAGGAGACAAACCAACATTGGAATGACTTAAACCCTGCATCCCAGAAACATTTGGTCCCGAGAGAGAATCAACACAGATTTTTTGAGATTGAGTGTTAACCCCACACTGTGCAGAAGAAGAAGCACAGTGAAGTAAATCCTGAAGCAGGAGCTGCTGACAGGTGGCTTGAATCAAAAGGTAGCCCAAGTAAGGGAATATTTGAATTTCCTAAAGTCTGCAGAAGGCTACCACAGGGGCCAGATATCTTATAAAGATCCTTGAAGCTGTTAAAGATCAAAAGGCAAAGCAGAGAACTGATAATGAGACCAAGAAACAGAGACATAAAAATTTCTCGAACATAGGGTGAATAGAATGTAGAACTAAGGATAGTTCAAATCCAGGGACACCAAGAAGGCTTGAGGAAGCAACAGAGGGAAAAAGTGTCTGAAGAGACAACAAACTGAAAGAAGGAACCTAAAGAAAGGTGTTGAGAAAAGACAGGTCTAGAATGGGTTCCTTCCTGGGAAACAGAAATATCCTGGAATAAAAACCTGCTCCCTGCCGAGACAAGGGAATAGACTGGATTGTTCCCTGTACCACCAGATCCTGCAGAACCAAAGAAAAATGTGGGAGCTGATAAGAGGAAGGCCGAGGTAGGCCTGAGAATGAAGAAAAGGATTTCCAAGCCATAAAATAACCATTCCGGATAATGGAAATTACCCAGCCACCTGTGGTTATCTGTTGCCAAACAAGAAAATAGGCAACCAATGGACAAAAGAAACTAGCCTAGTGGTAGGAATGTCTGAAAGTCAAACAGAAGCAGATCTGTCGTGGAAAGAAGGTTTTTGAATCTTAGCACTGCGAAAATACTTGTCTGGAAAAATCTCTCCTAGAAGCCATCTTGCCCCAAGGTATTTAAACTGCCTATGAACAAAAGAAAGCTTAGAAGGGCAATTTATCTGAAACTTAAGAACAGGAGAGACAAAGATGTGTTTAAAATCCTGCATAATTTTACCCTTATTATGAAGGGTCTTTTAATAATTTAACCATAGCAGTGCCAAAGAGATTCTGATTGTGTAAAAGAAAATCCAATAATTTGGCCTTGATGTCTTCAGGCAGAGCCTGCAGACATAACCAGGAATAACTTGTCATAACACATCCAGATGTAGCTGCCCTACAGGAGGATCAGCAGCATCACAGCTACATTTAAAAGAATGAAGAGCCACCTGAAAAGCAGAGCTCAAAAGGGAAATGGCCGAAGTCTAACCCTCTGAGTCACACAAATCATCCGGAATGTCCCCAAGTTGGGAGAGAAGAGCCAGGGGCATACCTAGTCATATGGGTCTGGTAATTAATAGCCCTGAAAGCAAAGGTATATACTTGTTTACCATACCTGTCCATGGCACAGCTGTCCTTATGAGAAAGTAAAAGCTTAGAAGAAGACAGCAACTTGGACAGTTTATCAGTGGCTACAGAAATAACAGGATCAGAGGAAGGTATTTTACATAATAACTGTTGAGCTTAAGGAACTACATAGAAATTGTCTGGTTTCTTAGGGGCAGGAGGTTGAGAGTCAGTGGGACTGAGAAGCTGCAGTGAAAGTAACCAGGAGGACAGCCAGTGTAGTGAAGGACTGGCGAAGGCTAAAGAAATGTATTTGTAGCAGTTCATAGTATCTCTTTTGTACATCAGAAACCTGTGAACAGTCACACGTAAAGTATCCCATCACATGAAGCACTGTATCAACAAAAAGACAATTCCTCCATAGGAGAAGCTAGGAAAAAGAGAATCCTCTTCCTCAGTCCACAGGCTAAGAGGAGAGGAATTGACAGGAATAAGCCAGTGACTACTCACCAGGGTAACTTTTCATCAGAGAAATCAGAGTCCCTAGGAAATCTGAAAGGAGTGAAAGACCAAGGAATAGATGCAGGAACAGATAATCCTTCATAGGGCTTAATACCCATAAGTGCACTGAAAAGCAGAAGAGTACAATCCTGCCCTTCCTTGTGTCGCTCCTTAGCCACAGGGCCAAATGCCTGGTCTTCTGCTTCTTTTATACAGGAATAAAGAAGTTCTGTCTTACCATAACGTTCCATCTGTGTTGTAGATCTTCATTCATTCCTTACGATTAGGTCTTCGGTTCTGTCCTTGGAACTGACACGGCCCATTCACAAGCCCATGCCAGCCAAAAAGCTCTCGAGCTAAATTCTACCCATAGTGCCCCTCTTCCAGTCTCTTCAGATCGATTTTGCCCTCCCAGCACAAAGGTGTTAAAAAGAAGGACAGGTAGACAAACTGGAGGCCCAGTCTGATCAAATACCCTAGCATATAATGGGACCCCACAGTCCACCGGGAGTCCAGGTATGGGGAAGGAGGGCAGGAGTAAGTAATGAATGAAGCTCTACAACACAGATGGAACATGGTAAGACATAACTTCTTTATTTGATGTTGTAAATCTTCATTCATTCATTCCTTACGATTAGGACAGAATCCCCAGCTACTTACGTCCTGGGTGGCCCTATGGAAGGATATTCCTGAGCACCATCGAACCAAAGAATGCTCTTCCCCTGGAGGCCATATCCAATTTGTAATGAGTGATAAAAATATGCGGTCTTGCCCAAGTGGTTGCTGCACAAATATCGTCCATGGAAATTCTACAGTGAAAAGCCACTGAAGTTGCTATTGATCTAGTGGAATGAGCCTATACTTTCAAAGGTAGGGGTACTTTGTTTTGTAGATGGATGAAAATGATAGCATTCCTAAGGCATTTCGACAACGTTACTTTGGATAAAGCTTTGCCCAGTCTGGGGCCTGAGAAGGCAACACATAGCTGATCAGATTTTCTGAATGATTTTGTTCTGTCCAACTAAAAATGAAGTTGTCTATGCACATCTAGTGTATGCAGTAGATACTCCCCCTTGTTAGAAAAATGGGGAAAGAAGACAAGTAAATCAATGGACTGATTAATAGAAGACTCTGAGATAACCTTGGGTAGGAAAGAAGGATTAGTATGGAGTGAAACCCTTTCCTTGTGGAAAATCAAGTATTTTTTTGACACTCAAGACCTGCAATTCAGACACTCTCTTGACTGAAGTGAGAGCAAATAAAAGTAGGGTCTTCCACGACAGGAATTTAATGTCATACAAATTTGATGGCTTGAAGGGTGAGAACCAGTCAGGATTTGTAGGACTAGAGTTAAATTTCAAGGTTCTGTTGGAGATTTAAAGGGTGGTTTGATATGCAAGACACCTTTCATGAAAGTCTTACAGAGCTGGTGGGACATAATTGAAGTGTCGTTAATCCCATTATGAAAATTAGCAATAGTTGCTAAGTGTACTGTAATGGTAGATGATGAGGCTCCTGCATGTAATAAGGTAGTAAGGTATTCTAAAATCTTGTGAATAGGCGATGAGAAGGCATCAATTTTTTGTTCTTTGGCCCAAAGAGAAAACCTTGTCCATTTGCTGTAATAGATTCTCCTGGTGGATGGTTTATGTGAAGCCAGAAGGACTTCACGGACAGGGGAGGACAAATCAGTTTGCCTGGCAATCATTGGAAGTGGGGATACCAAGCTGTGAGCTTGAGGCTGTGCAGGTTGGAATGAACCAGTCCTTGCGGGTGAGTGAGAAGTCCCGGGGACGGGTCCAAGGTCCATGGGCGGTGAACCAAATGAGGCCAAAGGAAGGGGAACCAGACTTGGTGGGGCCAATAGTGGGCAATGAGGATGACTGTGCTTCTCAACCTCTGAGCTTTCTTCAGGAACTGTGGAATGAGGGGAAAGGGGGGGAAGGCATATAGTAGTCTCAGGGGCCAATCGTGAGTCAGAGCATCTCTCAGTGATTCTCCCTGAGGGGGAATTAGGGCAAAGAAGCTTCTGCACTTGTGGTTGAGGGGGGATGCAAATAGATCGCAGCAATGCTTGCCAAAGCAATTAAGATTTAAGTTGCTACTGCAGGACTGAGAGACCTCTTGTGAGGCATCAGGATGTTCCTGCTCAAATTGTCTGCGATTAGGTTGGAACTGCCAGGAATGTGCATTGCTATGAGAAAACGGTTGGAAGCTATCGCCCAATGCCATATTCTCATGGCTTCTCGACATAAGGGTTATGACCCGGTTCTGCCTTGTTTGTTGATGTACCAGGCAACTAACATGTTGTCCAATTGTACTGCAATTGTCCCGGAAGGGAGGGAAGTATGGAACGCTTGCAATGCTAAGAGGACCGCCCTCAGTTCCAGGACATTTATGTGCAGGTTGGCCTCTATGGGTGGCCAAGTGCCTTGGACAGTCTTCCCTTGGTAATGCCTCCCCACCCTAACAGGGAAGCGTCCATGGTCACTGTGGCCCTGGGCTGAGGGGTAAAAAATGGTTGACACCACAAGTGTTTTCTGGTTTCAGCCACCAGGACAAATTGTGCTTGCAGTAATTTGTTATGCCTATTGGGTGAGACATTGGATGGGATAGGCGCGACCACTGGGAAGATAGCAGCCATTGTAGGATTCTCATATGTAACCTTGCAAGAGGCACTAAAGAGATGGTTGCTGCCACGGAACCCAACAGTTGCAGTACTAGCTGTGCCAGGATGAACTGCTGATGCTTGGACCAGTGAGGCTGATGATCTGGGGGTGAAAGAATTTTGTCAGGCCTCCGGGGAATTGGTTCGATGTTATCTACCGCCTTCCAGGCACACTGCACGATAAGTTTAATTAACTCATCTGCAGGTAGGGTCACCCAGGAAGTAGACGGTCAAGCATGGAAAGCTTGCAAGAATACTGGCTGCTCCAAAGAAGGGTTGGAGGACTTCCAGTCTACCATCTGCTTGAGGATCTCCAGAATGTCTCCAAATGAGACGTCTTCTGGCAGAGACCATGGGGACCCCTCTCCCTCATTGTAGTCAGTATCTTCAGTGACAGATTTCTCCGGTGAATCTAAGTGCTTCTTCTTGTATGCTTTCTTCCCGGGTGGCTCTTCAGTGGGCTCTTCTGAAGATGATCCCGGAGATAGGGTTCCATTAGGCAGGGAGTCTTGCTGTTCCCATGCTTGAAGCCCTTGTGTAGGAGGCTGTGTCAGCTGCATACTAGAGGGAGGGAGTGGTTCTGATGCCTTGGGTGCCAACTATACACTCGCAGAAGCAAGGACCCTCTCCATCACCTGGAAAGCAGGCCAGCCTGAAGAGGGATGGGAGCCCAGAACTGAGAAGGACAACTTCAGAACTGGGGTCACAACCCACTCCAATGAACCTGCCTCACAGGGTAGGAGCCCTGAAAGGACTGGAAACTGTCGAAGCCACTGGAGCCGTAGATGGTGCCATGGAAAAAATTGTCGCCGAACTAGGTCATGGTGCCAGCAGCCTGGTCACAATCCCGGGGATGGACCAGCTCCAACTGGAGCGCAGTGCAAAGGGATTCTGGTGCCGAGAAGGAAGACGTTATCATCAGAACTGTAGCACAGGGCAACGGGGGACAGCATCGGTACTGAGGGCTCCAAGGTCTGAGAGGAAGCCGGAGGAGGATAAACAGGGGAATAAACAGAAAGGGCTTCAGCTCCAGGTAGGAGAGAAGCAGGAGTTGGCAGACCTCTAGCTGTCAGGAGCTGATCAACAAGCCTCACTACATCTATTTCTGACAGGCTCCTGGTGGATCTGATAGATGCTGCTAAGGGGGAATCCAGTCTGTCCAGAAAAGGGCTGTACTGCTCCCCTACAAATGGGTCATAAGTAGGAGAATATCTTGTCCTTGGTAAATATTCGGTCTTAGTCACCAAGGATGGAGCTGTGAAGGTAAATGGTACCGTAACTTGGGTTGGTACCGATACAGTTGCAGCAGAGGGTCCTTGTTCCGAGGTTGTTGACGGCACCAAGGGAATGGTTCGAGTCCCTGGTACCGAAGAAGTTGTGTCCAAAGAGGTCTGCACCGATGATGCAGAAGTAAGTAAGGGCCGCTTCGGATCCCTGGAGGAGGGAGAGACTGGAACAGAGTGGCTTCTCTTTTTCTTAGAGCTAGATTTTTCTTTGGAAGGAGGTGGTGAGACCTCTGCCTCAGAGAGGGCCTCCAAAAAAGGGGTCTTTAGTAGGCCCTTAAGAATAAGTTTATTCTTGCTTTCCGCAAGGGTGAGGGAACTAAAGTTTCTGCAGATGTCACATAGTGCCTGTAAATTATCAACACCCAAACAATATACACACCGGGCGTGGTTGTCAGAGTTGGGCATTTTTCACCCACATTTGTCACACTGTTTGAAACCTGGAACTGTCTTTTTTCAGACATTATGGCAACACTAGTATCAAAGGCTAAAAGTCTAACCAAACAGTAACAACACGTTAAACACTACACTACAAGTTCTCCCAAAAAGCAAAGGAATCCCAGAGCAAAGGCTTAGCAAACACTGATATTTAATACAATATGTAAGCACTTTCGAACAGAGTTCTTCTTCAAACAAGTTAAAAATGTAACAAAGCCAACTTTTAAACACACAGCAATTAAAAACAAACCAATCATTTTGCTTATAGCAATTACTTATGCAAATCTCTTGATTTTTAAACCGGTCTTAAAGAGACCTTGCCATTAATACCTGTTTTTTTATCAGCACAGAACTTAAAAATCCAATACAGTTCCCTTTCTTCAGTATAATTTTTTAAATCTCTTCCACGTTGTCCTTTAAACAGAGTTTCGACAACCTTAAGCATAAAACTATGTGAAGGTCCTGACTCATGCACATGTTTAGCTAGAGCATTAGTTAAATCACTTCTCCTAATAGCATATTTATGCTCACATATTCTTTCATAAAACATTCTATTAGTTTTTCCTAAATAAAAACTTTCACATGCTATGCATATTGCTAAACTGACACAACACAGGCAACTACAAGTTCTACGCAGTAAAGAAAAGTACAAGATGTATGTGTGTGTGTGTGTGTGTGTGTGTGTGTGTGTGTGTGTGTGTGTGTGTGTGTGTGTGTATATATAATTTATTTATTTTTAATACCAATGGTAAAAATGGGGAACGAAGGCTTATCACAAAGGCAGAAAGGAGGGGCTGAACCAATGACGGTACTTTCACTACCAGAGGTAGAGGGCAGGAAGATTAGCGAAAAAAGAGAGAAATTAACTACAAAGGAAAAGTTAAACTTTTAAGGAATTTTAAAGAGTTTTAGTTACTGAAAGATACTTAGCTTTGAGAGTGCTGTCTTGACATGTCTTGTAGGGAACGCGGCAAACAAGATCTGGAGAGACTATAAGAGAGGCACTATGGGTAGGATTTAGCTCGAGAGCTTTTTAGCTGGCGCGGGCTTGTGAATGGGCAGTGTTGGTTCCGAGGATGAAACCAAAGTCCTAATCATAAGGAATAAATAAAGATTTACAACAACAGAGATCACATTTAACAAAACTAGGAGGTTCAGACAAATGCCTAGATTCAATGAGGCTACCAGGCACCTCTTCCCTAACAAGTATTTGAAGAATCCTTCTAGGCCCCTCTGAAATAATCAGTCTCAGTTGACATGCAGGTGGGAACTCCATGTCAGCCTCCAACTGGATTGCTGCAGATGGAGCTGACAGAGGCATAGGATGGTCCTCAGGTTCTTAATCCAACCCAAAGGAGATGTCTGGAGGAAGGTGGACAGCAGCAAAATCAGTTCCCGCCTTTTTGGCTTTCTTTTTAAGCAGTAGCTGAATGTTGGGGCAGGCAGACATGGCTATGGTACCATGAGCAAAAACCTTCAATCGCTAGTTCTCCAAGTAAATATGAAGAGACAAGGGATGACTGTATGGTGTCTTAGGAACAAACATCTGACAAATCTCACACAGTGTACAGTTGTGGTTAGTATCCCCCAAAAAAAGACACTATTTGTGCCCATCTTTACAGGGAATCTGCCTCCCACACTCACATTTTCCCTTCCTGTATGACATGTAAACTAAGGTAACAGAAAAAGAAAGGAACAGACTGCAATGGGGACTTATCTGTAGAAGGTTCGGTAGCTGAACCAACTTGGTGAATGATTTGCAGACCGAATTCAAACATAACATTCAGACTGGTGGCAAAGATGTCTGCAGGATTAGGCACTCATACATCACATACATACCTTACACTTTGCACATAGGGCATGCATCTGATGTACTGTGCCCAGAAGATGTAAAGGCTTTGATATAGTGGCCAGAAGTTTGGTTGGAGAAACAGCACCCACTCAGTAATGTGATACACTGAGGAGTTATCTCACTTGCAGGTGTACTAGAAGTGAGCTTTAGTGTGCATTAGACAGAAATGGACCTGCCTAATGCACAGCTGTTATAATACTGCACCGCATTACAACACAAATACATTATCAAGAGGAGGTGTCACTAGGAAAGAAGATATAAGGGAAGCTGGGTATCTGAAGTCAGTCATAAGCTGGCCAAGAAAAAAAGGAATGTTCTTACATATTAATTCACAACTGTGGAAATTATTTATAAAACTGATATTATTGTTTTTTTTTTGGAGAAGCTAGGCATTGTAATATTTTGCTGTACTTTTTCTCCCCATATCCATAGGTTCAAGGCTTTTTCTCTTTAATTTGCATAATCACTGTACAATTAAAGAAAAAATGTATAACATGGAGTGCTGTAAGAAATTATATCATTATGCCTCAGATAGGTTCCAGGCATACCTCTTAAGCACTTAGCACAAGAATTCTGGAGACAGCCAAAAATAATGGGAGGACAAAAGTCCAAAATTGGGGCAGATTTTAAATATTGCTTTCATAAACTTAGAAAGTTGCTAGAATAACAGATTTTGTATTAGCATGCATTTTCTTAAGGATATGATGTCTAAAATTCAAATGTCTGTCATTATTTAGTGTCTTCAATCCTCAAATATTTGTCAGAAAATCACACATTTTAAGAGGAACCCACAAAAATATAAACATTCTGCAAAATTCTGTTCAGTTTCATGTTTTTTTTCAGATCAGACAAAGATTGCTTTAGCACTGTTTTCTTATTAACTAGGTTAAGTAAAACTAGTACTGTTACCAAAAGAAAAAAAAAATAGGATTTTAAAATAATAAGACAAGACTGAAAATGTACATAGTATGACATGAAGTCTCAAAACTGATATGGTGGCTAGGTGGGGGGTGCCTATTCTTAACTATTTTGTGAGGCAGAATGTATTTGTGTTGTAATGCGGTGCAATATTATAACAGCTGTGCATTAGGCAGGTCCATTTCTGTCTAATGCACACTAAAAATTTTAACCCTCCTTAAAAGCTCACTTTTAGTACACCTGCAAGTGATACACACTTCCAAAGAGAAGACTATCTCAAGTGCGGCAGATAACATACTCTACAAAGTATTTGTTAATCTAATGAGTGGCTATCGATAACCAGTAACTGGAGATGAAAAACAAAAATGACTTCTGCTCCCTTTCATCATTCACACAGTAATCATGGTTAACATAAGAGAAGGCAAAAGAAAACCTGCCAACTGCAAAGCAAGGCAATCGATCCAAAACAATTGACAGCAAATGCTCTGGAACTAAAGAAAAGGCATCTAAAATCAGATTTTGCATGGAGAACAAGGCCTCTCCCTCCTCCCGCATGGGAGACTTCATCCTTCACATTACACCACACAACTGTGGGGAAAAGTAAAACACAGTTAAAGCTGTTGCTACTTTCACCCTTGCAATGTATCTGACTGTCACTACTTTAATACAAACTTTTGTCAGATGAATACAACTTTGACCATATGAATACAACTTTGACCATTCACTTTCCACACTTATTCTCAATCAGTTACTTGTTCACCATACACAAGATAATGTATCACAAATATAGTAGAGCGCACACAAAAGTCATGTACTTAACATAACGTTAGATCCATGTTGTCTGACTTTCATCTGTTTCAAACATGTAGGATGTCAGATCTGTCAGGATCTGACCTCGGTGCTGATCTCGAAGCTTATCGGTTCCAGAGTTCTGACTCCTCCCCTACCCATACAACTGTCATGTTGTCTGTCTGTATGGAAATCACACCCTTGGGGAGTTGATCCTGAAATGCTTGCAACACTAGGAGAACCACCTTCAGCTCCAAGATACTCCAGCTCCAGATTGGCCTCTGTTGTTGACCCTGTACCATGTACCATCTTCACTTAGAAATGCCTCACCCCCCCCCCCACCCTAGAAGGAATGCATCCATGGTTACTGTTGCTGTTGGCAAATCTGTCTGGAAAGGATGGCCGTTGGTCACAAAAGGGGACATTATTCACCAAAGGATGTGTTTTTTGCAGGCCTGCTTAATCCAAATATTTGCATGTACAGGGTCAATGGATTGAGACCATTTTACTGCTAATGTCCATTGCCGTACTCTCATGAACAATCTTGCAAAAAGAACAATAAGAATTGTAGATGCCATGAGACCCAAGAAATATAGGATTAACCTTGCTGGTGGTTTTGGGTGATGAAGAACTTGAAGGTCTGTCAAGCAAAAGTGAAACACTGGAGTGGGGAAGGCTGACTATCTGAAGTTTGGTGTTTAGGTGGCATCCTATGAACTCTATAGCTTGAGTTGGAAGTCAACTGACATTTTGGTAGGTTTACTGAAACTCCTAAGTTCAGTAGTAAATGGAGTACATGGTACCGGTGTGTGAGTAGGAGATGTTCGGTGGAGCCAGTGAGAAGCCAATCATCTAGATATGGGAAGACCTGGATACCTATTTAATGCAGGTGTACCACTGTTAATGCCATCATCTTGGTGGACACCCTGAGAGCTGTGATGAGACTGAACGGCAGAGCACTGTAATGGATATGACTGGCTGCCAGGCAGAAGCAGAGGAATCTCCTGGAGTGATTTGCTATTTTGCTGTGATAGCAGGCATCCTGCATATCTATTGAGCACATCCATTTGCCCTAACTCAGAAGAGGCATAATGGACTAAACTGTGACCACTCTGAATTTTGTCTGTTTTATGAATTGGTTTAAGTGACTGAGATCCAAAATGGTTTTAGGTCCCCAGTTTTCTTTGGCACTAAAAGAACCTGGAACAGGCTCCAGATTCTAACTGGTTGTAGGGGACTGGGTGGATTAGTTTTTTTCCTAGCAGCTTTGAAATTTCTATGGTGGCTAAGTCTCAGTGTTTGGGTAGAACATCAGGGATTTTCTTCTTTTTATGGGGTTTGAGAAAAAAGGGAACTGAATAGCCTCTAAATATTATCCTTAGCACCTATGAATCTGATATTATATTTTGCCAAGTTTGATGGTGTAAGGATAGACTCCCCCTGAATCCCTCCAGAGTGCAGCAGCCAGTCAACCGGTTCAGGGGCACTGAAAGGCTTTCTCGGAAAAAGGACCTCTAAAAGCCTTGATTTTGCAATCTGCCTCTTCCTCTTGGGCATCATCCATTAAACTTACCACCCCTTCTGCCAGGGGGAGGTCAGTCACCTTGGGAGTCGTGGAAAAAACTCTGATTTGCAAAACCATATCTTCTTTGTCCCCGATCTATGATTCCTAGAGAATGTTCTCTGAATGGTAGAGGACATACCCCAGTGTTGAGACAGGTTTCCATTCTGTTGATTTGTAGTAAGTGTATCCTTAACTTTAGGCCCAAACAAGGTGGAACCATTGTAGGAAGCATTAATGAAGGACAACTTGAAGCCTTCCGTGAAGTCACATAGTCGCATCCAGAAATGGTGGCACATGATGATACCAGTGCTTACTGCTCTAGTTGTGCTGTCAGCTGAGAGGAGACAGATGGCCACTTTAGAAGATGATTGCAGGGTGGAAAGCTGGGAGTCAAGTGTCTTCTGAACATCTGCTGGCAATACCCCTAGGAGAGATTTGGAAATACCCTTGATCAGGTCTCTCTGGAATCTTGTTAGATGGGCAAGGGAGTTCAGCGATCTGAGGGTGAAAGTTACTGACTCATAGGTCTGCTTCGAGATCTGTTCATCACCCTAGATTCTCTATTGGGAGGATGAACAGAAGACCTTTCTTCTGATAGCTCTTTCTTGGTGGCTGTTGCCAACCCCATAGCATCTACAGGTAGACCCTTACTCCAATACTTCCTTATCAGTTGGGGCAGATAATATGCTTTCTTTAGTATGGGCTTCACCACATCAGGGTCCTTCCATGCCCGTTAAGCCATTTGATCAATAAGTGAATCAATGGGGGAGGTACTACCCAGGATGATATTGATCCAGAACCAAAGGTTTCCAAAAATGTCAACTCATTCACAGAAGGATCTTGGGATGCCCATACCCCTTCTCTGTTTTATTATGACATAATGAGACATCTTCAGAAAGACAGCATTAGGGGAATCCTCTCCTTCCTCTAAGTCAGTATCTTCAGAGAAGGATTCTGGTGATGAACCTAGATGCTTCGGCTTGCACATCTGTTTTGTGGGGACACCTTCCGGAGGTACAACAGAAGGATCAGAATCAGAGAGAAAACTGACGAATTAGACTTCCTCAGAAATCCTTAGTGCCAACTGGCCCTGCAAGACAGGAAGGAGATGTTAAGACATGGAATGCAGATGGGGTGTGGGTGGAACCAAACTAGTTGAAGCTACCTTATCTTTGGATGTTGCCAAAACCCTTTCAAACACTTCAAAAGCCAAGGCTGTTACTGGTGCCAATAATTCCCTCTGCTCTGAAGAGGAGCTAGAAGCCTCAGTGCAAAAGAGTCTCAGCCTGAAAGTGGATCTCAGATCAGAGCTATCTAAGGCCAAAGATTCAAGGGGAAAAGATGGCTCTGAGAATCTCATAGTCAACTCACTTCCTCAGAGCTCAACTCCAAAGTTTCCACACAGAGTCTCATCTAAATCCAATGATACTGGGAGTTGAGAGAGATTGGTATACAATCTGTAAGAAGTTCCATCACAGACAAAGGAGCTATGGTTCCAATTGGTTCAGATAAACCTGAAGCTACGGGCTGGATTGGCACAAACTCTTCCATAGGGGGTAAAGACTGCCAACACTTGGCAACTTACCAGGGGGATGGTACTGGGATAACTCCAAGCTGTATCTGCATCCTCAGCATTTTCTTCATCATCATGTCAACTACACGCTCCATAAGACTTCTAGATGACTGAGGCGATGATGCTACTGAAGGAGGTCAAGAATACCTTTTCCCCTCAAGGATGGGTGATTGGAGCCTGGAACTCACTGGTCTCAGTGAGTAACTGTTTCTAGGAGATGGAGATCAGGGCTGACAGGTACATAGTTCCAATATTCAGGGAATCTTCAGGTTGGGACTGACCAATGTTCATGGTTCCAGAGATCTCTCTTTTGTAGATTTTGAAGATTTGTTAATTTCCTTTTCTCTTCTATGTTCTCTTTCTCATGAGAATTTAACTTTGATTTTTCCTCCTCTTTTATCAAAGGAAAGGAAGGTGAAGGGGTAGCCACTGTCTCTACCAGGAGGAGTCCCTTTAACACTAATTTGTCCCTTCTAGTCTGGAGGGATCTAGCACTGAAGGCAGCACATGACTTTACATTCTTTGTCTAGATGACAAGCACCAAGGCAGTAGATGCATTTAAAGTCTGGGTCCTGAGGGGGTAACTTGTGAACACTTTTTAAATCCTGACTTTTACAACATTATAGAATCATTAACACCTTTAGAAAAAAATGGCAAATGAGAAAACACACTAATATCTATTTGGAAAGTATTAGGAAAAAACACTGTATGTAGAAAATGCATTATTAAGAAAATGCCTAAAAACTACCAAGAAAACTACTAGCAGAAAAATAACTATTATTATTAACTGTTTTGACTAAAAGCTAGCTAAAAGAAAAACTAGGACAGAAAAAATAGTGAGAGTTAAAAACTCTAATGGTAGGAGAGGAGCACAGCTATCCAGAAAACTAAAAAATTTGACATGAATTGCTGAGAGCTCCACGTACATTGGAAATGTTTGAGTGGCAAACGAGATCAAGTATCAAAGGTGCAACCTAGGGGAATTATGGGTAGGGGAGGAGTCAGCGCTCTGGAACTGATAAGGTTCAAGATCAGCACTGAGGTTGGATCCAGTTGGATCACTCAACCCACATGTTTGAATGGGCGAAAATGGACAACATTGGATCTTAAGGTTAATTACCAACACTAACTGTTGTTGTGTCTTTCGGCTTTTCCCGGTTAGGGATCGCCACAGTGGAACTCTGGTCTGCTAATGACTGGCAGTAGATTTTTACGTGCCGAGTTGCCAGCCCTGACGCACAACCTTCAATGAAGGTACACCCATTCACGCATGTCTTCACCCAGAAGATGCTCTAGGTGAGAATTGAACAGGACAACGTCTTACTGTGAAGCGACAACGCTACCGCAGCACCACCACCGCAGCTCAATTATAGAAAAAAGCAATAATGCAAATGAAAATCCACTTAGCTTACAAAACATGCATAACATCCTTAAGGAACACTACCAAAAGAAGCTACCAGCAAACTAGTCAGATCTGAAATCATTCTCTTTTAGCAAATAGAGGACTCAGTTATAAATTATAGACTACAGCTCACCGTCCTAGAAATCAGAACTGCAAAACGAAGGACACACTGAACTGATTTTATCCACATAACTTGACTCTCCAGCAGTAGCTACTGCTTACAAAACCTTGCTGCAGTCGCTAATATTTTAGTGCTGCGTACACGTCTTTTTCTTGCTCTCTTTCTCCTTTCCCTTCTGACAATCTACTTTGTTTGAAAAAGTGTTTGATAAAGATACAGCACAATCTATGGAGGATTGATTCACCCAAGCATGTTTGGATAAGACCAAAAGACCAAATGGTCATCTTCTCAAAGTTTTTTTTTTACATGGCATAAAGTCCCTCACACCCCTAGTGAAGAGGCAATGCGCAATGCCCTACAACCCCAACTAATATAACCAACGTTGATGTTGCCAAACCATAGGATAAGTTATAAACCCTTTGCCAAGTTGCCTTTTTAGTGAGTCTTGAATGAATGGACTTTAGAGATCCAGTCGTCCACAGACTGCACAATAACTATTAAAGGAAGCACAGTAAATCTTTTGAAAAAGCCTGTCAACTTTATTATAATGATTTCTCTGCCATGACTCTATGTCAGTTCTATGCAACTATCTGGTTGCAACAACAGGTAGTACTTTTCATTGTTTATCAGTTACTTCATGTTATGTGTTTTGTGGTCCAGGCAGTATATGTGTTTTGTGGTCCAGGCAGTAACTGAAAGGGTCTGAGTCCCAATTAATCTACCAAGTTAACAGACAAATAAAAAAATAAACAAAACTCTGATGCTGTGAACATGCACATGTGCAAATAACAGTTTCCTGATACACTCA
>NC_056750.1:245230358-245320358 GCF_019279795.1 Protopterus annectens
TTCAGTGCTGGGAGGTCTCTCGCCAGAGCCTGGCTGCTCTTTCGATGGGATTTTTTTTTCTGAGGTGCAACATGTCCATTCCAATTTGGATGGCTTATTATATATCGCACAGATCGCCTCTGAGCAGCGAAGCGGCCACCTATAGAGACGGCATTATTTAAGAAAAGTAATTATTTCTTTTCTTAAATAATGTCATAGTATAATAGCATTAACTCACGCCTGGGTGTGGGTAATGCAGGATTTACCCAAGGTTGTCTTTGTTTGGTCCCTCGGGCTTCGCCCTCGGGACCAAACCACGCCAACCGTGGGTAAATCCCACATTACCCACACCCAGGCATGGGTTATTGCTATATTATCACCTGAAAGATGGTGCCTTAACACTGAGGGCAATGACAATCAATATGCAACAGCAAACGTGCAAAAGCTACATCTGTAGATGTGGTGCACTTGTGTGGAACAGAATGAACCCTCTTCCTCTGTCAATCACTTAAATGAGACATTTATAGGGAAAACTGAATGCAGGAGGTTCTGCTGGCAAAGTTTAGAGGAGTATAACAACGGAGTGGTGCATAAAAATGGAGAGTCACAGCTTCAAGGCATTTTTTTCATCAACATTCTACAAATCTGTAAAACAGAATAAAACATGGGAATGGATTAGTGCAGAATACAGGCAGCATATCACAGGAACAGAATGAAACAAGTAAGAATTCATCATTGTAGGACAGGGAGAGCATACCTCATAAATAGGATTATAAAATGAATATGGATCACCGGACAATATGGACAGCATACCCAAGCAATGGGATAAAATGTAGGAAAAGATCAGTGCAGAACATGGCTACAACACCCAAGAAAATGACAAAACATATGGGAATGGATCACTGCAGAGCATAGTCAGTGTATCCAAGGAACATGATGAAATGCAGGGAAGGATCACTGCAGGACTTGTACTGTATAGTCAAGGAAAGTACAGTTGTTTAAGTAAACTTACCAAAACAATAGATGTTTGAATAGATCACTGCTGCAGTAGCCTAAGCTATATGGAATGTGTCCTGCCAAGGTTTGGACCTCCATCCAGCTTCCAAAACTTTAAGGCACCCTTCCATGCTCCAATGCTGCTGTTGAGGTCAAGGAGAGCGATACAAAGACAGCAGTATGCATGCCAAAAACTCAAGTTTTCTTGCTATGAACAAAGGAGGCTAGAGTGCTTTAAGCTAGGTATGTTCTAGGAGAAAAGGAGAAGGAAGGGAAAAAAACCTCACTCAGGCATAAAATTAAAAAAAAATGGAGCAACAGGAGGATAGAGATTGTACTGCAACAGTGATGTATTTGAACGTCTACTGTAATAGTGAGTTTACTTGCACAAGTATACTATATTCATCATTAGATCACTGTTACAGTATCCTAAGCTATACATAAGACAAATACCACAGCTTAGAAAGAAAGAAAGAAAGGGAGTTAAGACAGATGAAATAACGTCTAGGAGGCCTTAAAGGACAGTTCAAGCAAAGCCTGTTCTGGATTAAGAGAAATAATTCAGTTTGTATTGCTTGCTAAAGGTGTGCACAGGTGGCAAATATGTTGCCTCAAAAATATTGCTAGAGTTCACTCCATTTCCAAAAAGCCAAAGAAGTGCCCAGAGCCCTTGTAGAATGGGCCCTTACTTTGCCTAGAAGTATACTGTTATGGTGAGAACAACAAAAATAAATAGCATGAGACAACCATTTGCCAATTATGATACTGAATGTCTCCTTTTCTTATACTCATGGAGAATAAATGGTTAATTAGAAATCTTGAAGGATTTTGTCTTGTAAATTTAGTATCTGAGTTATGTGTGGGCATCCGTACTGTATAAAATTTTTTCTAGCTTATTATTATTATTATTATTATATTATTATTATCATTATTATCATTATCACCATTACTACTAACATTATTATTTTGTTGCTGTTGTTTTAGAAAGAAAACAGGGAGATGAATAGCCTGACTCAATATAAACTCTGAAACCACTTTAGACATAAAGAAAGGACTAGTTCTTATACTCTGTCTTTGTGAAAAATGAAAAGGGGCTGAATTAACATAACATCTTGTAATATATTGTTTTTGCAGAAGTCAGAGCAATCAGTAACGCTGTCTTCCAAAAAAAGAACTTCAGAAAAGCCTGATCAGCAGGTTCAAAATGAAAATGTTAATTTTGCCAGTAAAAAATGCAGATCCCAAGACGAAGCCACCTATCTTCTAAGTGGATAGATATGTAAAACCCCTTTCAAAACTGGTTCATTTGAGGCAGGGTAGGAAGGGGAATCCATGGGCTGACAAGCGGAGATGGGTGAGAGGCGAGTCTTGACAGAAGACTAAGAAAAGCCAGAAGCCAATAATTACACATACTGTTGAACCACAGGTGTTTGAGATTTAAAACTATCCTTATTCTTGCTTTGGCAACAAGTAGAAAATCTTTTCCACTTGGCCATGTATGACTTTGTAGTAGCAGGCTTCTAAGACTATTTTAATACCTCTTGCAAGTCCTCAGAAAAAGGTGCCTAAAAGGTAGAAAAATTCTATTATAAAGGCAGTGAGTATGAAGAAATTGAAGATTAAGGTGGATCAACAAATCCATGTGTTGCGTAAGTCCATCCTGTGAGGAAGCTTGTGGTAAGTGTCCTTGGCAATTTTCAAAAGAAGGGAGAACCACTGTTGTGTGTTGGCCAAAAGAGGGTTACCAAAATTATCCTTGGAGAATCCTCATGGACCTTTAAAAGAACCCTGGTTATCACAGTAAAGGGTGGAAAAGCATACAGAAATATCACTAACCATGGGGATGAAAACGCATCTGTCTTTCAAGCCTTTGTGCAAGGAGTCCTAGAGAATATTTTTTAACTGCCTGTTGTGAATGAAGACAGACAAATCTGGTTGAGGAGTTCCCTATATTTGGATCAATTCCTGGAAGGACTCTGGGTGCAATTTCCAGTTTTTAGGGTCTGTTTTGATCCGGCTGATTTTGCCTGCTACAGTATTCTGCTCTGTGCACCATCAACAATGAAGAGAACATGTCTAGCTGGACAAAACATATGGCAATCAGTAAAGGATGCCAGACTGACATAATAAACAAAGTATCTCTGACAAGGAAGACTACACGTCAGATGCAGGATTATTTTAAAAAAATGGTTCATATCCTACAAGCCAGCTGAAAAAATGAAATGCGTCCATTTGATGATAAACATCTTTTAAATCTACAAAGGAAAACTGGAAGGTGGAATGAGAGGCAAAAGGGCAGTAGGTTGTGGTGAGTTCCTAGTTCCCATTCTACCATAACTAGTCTGCAAAGGGGTTAGGATCTATTTTTCCTTCTTGTTTATGTACCACATCACTGTAGTGTCATCTGTTATTACTAGTTGGGGGCCTAGAATCCAAAGATGACTTAATATGTGACAGCATTTATTAATGCCATCATTTATTTGACATTTATGTGGTTCAATATGTCCTGCTAGTTCCACAGACCCTGGACTTTCACCCTACTGGATACAGCTCCTCAAGCAAAATCTGAGACATCTGTGGTTGGAAAATGTTAGAAACCATTGTAGAAATCAACTTTATCCTGAGAAAGAAAAGCCATAATCAAAAATGAATAAAAGAGACATCATAGAAACATAACATGAGATGGAATAAGAGAGGATTTCTGTAGTTCATTTGAAACACCAGATTAAGAAAACGATTCTCTACCCAAGAAACAGATTGTTGACACCTTCTGAAAGACTCTACAAAAATAAGGAAGTTCTCTAAATACTGGAACATGTGACTGTCCTGTAACCTGCAGTAAGTTATTACAGGAGGTATACACTTTATAAACACACTTGGAGCTGTTAACAACCCAAAGATAAAGCAGAAAACTGAAAATGTAAACCTGACACAGAAAATCTTAAAACACCTAAAATATTTTAGAAGTGGAAGGTGATGATAAATCTACAGTTAAGAAAATTTGAAGGTGGAATGAGAGGTAACAGACTGTAGAGAGAACATTCTGAGTTTTGGAATCTTGATGTGAAGTTTTAGGAGAAAGAAGGTCTAGAACAGATCTTCATCTTCCTTTTTTCTTTGGCATCAGAACTACTCTCAAGTAAAATCTTTTCTTTATTAAAATTGGATGAACAGACTATCACCCCTTGAGTGAGGCTGTAGTATGGGTGGGATTGTGTGTGCATGTGTTTGCATATTAGGGTTAGATAACAGACATATTTAGTGAATGTGAGTGTTTGCAGCCTAGAGTTAAATTTAGGATTACGTAAGGGGATACATTTATTGTTGTGTGCGTTTTTCCATGTAGTGTGTGTCCAAGCAGTCTCATGCAGTGGTACAGTGCTATGGAAAGGGTTTTATTTAGGCAAGGTGAAGGGTTGGGATTAGGGTAAGGGTTATGGCTATGGTTGGGGCAGGGATAGAGATAGGGTTAGCAGGTATTATTTAGGTGGGCAGGGGGCATCTCTACCACCTTGCACCACCTCAGTAATGTCTGCTAACCCTAACTCTAACCTTTACCTTATAAAAACCCTTTCTGTACCACTACCATTACTTATGAGAGCATGGACATATACTACACACCTCAAGGCACCAACATGCAGCAAAGCATGGGGTGGGGCTGTTATGGGGAAGAAGGATGATTCACTAGGGGAGGATAGGCCATCCTACAGGACCAGTAATCTGGCTTGCTCCCTACCACCTGACTCTCACCACTAGAAGAACAAACAAGTCGACAATGCTTAACATTTAGGAACAAATAGACTGTAGGTTTCTCACCTAACCTGGAAAGGCCAGCTTCCTCCCCACTGAATGAATGGTTTCACCGGGTACTGGTGGAGGTACCATCAGATGAGGTCTTGCAGAGAAATTTAATAAAAAAAGTAAAAGAAAAAGAAAGAAAGAAAGAACTCTTACTGTAAGATACACTAAACTTGTTTTAAGGGGTTATGCAACATGAGCTCCCCTTGAAATTCCACTACCCTAAATGATTGCTAATATCTACTTGCAGTCATAAAGATTAAGACTATTAAGGAACTTCTGCGGGTCCAAATTCTCAGACCAGCAACAAGTCACTTTAAAAGCCCTGTGCAGCCTGTGCTGAAGTCTGATGGGTCTTAGAAGATGACTGCTGTTCACAGAGATGGGCACATAAGCTAGCTGCTACTGTTCCTAGTTTTGTTGCCTTGGTTGAAAACATTAAGTAGAAGGCAGAGGAATGTTTGTTTTTGTGCTGCAATACTTTTTTTAATCTGAAACAGGTCTAGCTGTTTCCCTCCTGGTGATCGAAGAGACTATTATTCTTATTTCTGGGCCTGAATTACTACTGGTTACTTACAAGTGTTAATGTTACACAGCCTGTGTACTTTTACTGTTTGCTTTAAACTTTGTTCGTTTGTTTGTTCTATTGTGTTGAGCTATGATAGGACAAAACTCCACTGAATTCAGCTAGTGGGTTTGACTTGGAAACAGCTCTCAATTTTGGAACGAAGTAAAAAAATAACTATGGGACAGGCCTCAGTTAGGGATATGTTTTAAAGGTTGGCACTATTATCTTAGAAATTCTCAAAATGATTTTCAATTTTAGTAAGAATGGAGTTGGGAAACATTAGGGGTGTCCCTACAAAGTTCCATACCATATGGAAAGTACTGTGCTTAATGCAATGGGTTGGTGTAACATACAACACAGTCCCAAAGAAAAAACACAAGTACTCATATGTTCTTATCTGTCCTAATCGTCAAATCACTATTCCATAATCAAGTATACCCTAGTGCTTTCCCGCACCTGAGTGCTTTTGTCTGAGTGTGTTGGAAGCCTGTAGCACTATCTGACTAACAGAAACATTGACTTACTATTACTAACTGTTGTTATCTGCTTTATATTCCTCAACTACAGCTGTGACATAATCATTAACTTTGATGCAATACTTCTGCTTTTCAGTACTGTATTTATCATGGTGGCATCCAAGCCTGCTACTTATACCCTGATTACAGTATTATGGCATCTGTGAGTATTACGTATATCAAATATTTCTTCTAAACTTTTGACTACTGTATTAACAACCTCATGGAATCGTGGAATCAGCTGTTATTTCTACAGGTTCCGGAATATTTTGCTATGACATTCATGCTGCATACTGCTCAGTCGTACACTAATAAATGTATACTGCACTGATCACCACAGTAGGATATTCCATACCTGCTGTGAACATCTCTTGTTTAATTGTGCTTTAGCATTCATATGTGCTGTTTAGTTGACCCTTAAAATGTAATACGAAGACCATTGTTAGCATTTTGGGGGCCCCCAGCATGTGTCAGGTTGGGGTCCCCTGGAAACTTTCAGTCCAATTATCACCCTGTTACTGCCACTCATTCTCTGCAACCTTTTAGCTCATGCTGCAGAGTTTTAGGAGCAGTAGGCACAGACTGAAGTGTAGCTACAATGCTCGTTCATTATGACAGGACTGTGTGCAACACTGTGTTGGCCCATCTTACAAAGGAACATTCTCAGTGACTGACATTTAGTTACAACAATGATACATTATAACATCTCTGCGTGCAGGACTGGAATACTGTGCAACCCCCTTACTTGTTAACTGCATTGTTTTTTTACTGCTACCCAGAAGAGTTATGTATATGCCTCTCGTTATTGTGTGTGTGCGTGTTTGCACAGATAAAATCAATAACACTTTTTGCACATATGCACTCAATCAGATGCATATACATACACACACACACACACACACACACACACACACACACACACACACACACACACACACACACACACACTGCACATTGGCCATCATGGAAATTGGAGGAATTCCATTTCACCTGCAGCATGTTTCTGAGGTGCTGGGCTGGGGTTAACCAGAGCATATAGACAGAGGCATACAGACAGGTAGGGCATGAGTAATCTACAAAGTACAAAGTTACAGCCAAGAACTCAACTAGAGCAGTGCACTGTGAAAAGGCAATATTACTCATTGCACCACCGTGGCAAAGAGCAGTTGCTTTCACACACATCCTCTTCCTGCCAAACTACCAAAGAGAGCCACCTATAATATAGCAATAACCGATGACTGGGTGTGGTATATTGAAGATATGCCCACAGTTGGCGTGAATTAATCATAAGGGCTTTGCCCTCGTGACTAAACAAGGCCAACCGTCATGGGTAAATCTTCAATATACCACACCCAGGAGTTGGTTATTGCTATTATACAATGACATTATTTAAGAAAAAAATTACTTTTCTTAAATAATGCCATTGTATAATGGCACAGTGGTGTTCTTCTGCACTGTTTTCTGATTCTGCACTTTGATGATGTACTGTTCATGCGTATGGAATTTGTGTTCCCAGGCTTACTCACTACATTACTGCTTTCGCTAGGAAGCAAGCAATGGAGAGAGGACAATCTCCGTTACTATTTTTTTTTTGACAGAAAAAAATAACTGTAACCTCCCAACAGTTTAGAGGTATGACAGAGATGGAAAAATACAAAGAAAATCAGGTATGTTTTAGTTTGTAGAGCATATCTGATTTTCCTTGTATTTTCTGAGGTCTTGTACGTACATCTTGATCTTTTATTTGAAAAAATGTGAATACATGTGCATTGTCTGAAGGAAAGAAAGTCTGAAACTTAAATGCCTGTTATTATTTAGTGACTGTGTACCTCAGTGATTTGTCTGAAAAAAATTTTTTTATGAGAAACGAAGTCACTAAGTAATGACACACTTTTTAGTTTCCAGAGTCTTTTGTTCAGACTAATGCTTGTCTAAGAGATGGCAATTAAAAAAAAGTCTGGCCAATCAATGATACTTTAGCGGGTGGACTTCTGCAGCTGGTATATTGTCAATTTACAACATTGAACGTTAATGGATAGTCATTGTACAATGTGTAATAACCATGTTTGTGATGATAAGTGAAAGAAAACATGGCCAAACTGTTACTATTACATGCAGTGCAACCATGTTCTCCCTAACATGCATGAGTAACTGCAATGCTGATGATATTTGTCCTAGAAAGTGAAATAAATTACTTCCAGCTTGTTACTCTTATACTAGACCGTACACACACACACACACACACACACACACACACACACACACAAACCATAGCAATACTAGATTTACATCGACTTCAGCAAAGAGCAATACATTTTTCAACACTGGTACTGCCACACCACATCAGTGACTGTTTAGCAGTCATCAAACAGCAGGAGGAATAAGACACTTTTATTTACCTCAATGAACAGTAATGTATAAATGCCACTGCCCCTAATTTCAGAGAATGTCCCTAATTTTGCCTCATAATTTTGCTCTGTCCTCATAAAAAGTCTGATTTGCTGATAAATCATTTAGGATTACAGACAGTCAATAAATCCAGACATCACAGTTTCATACTTACTGTTATCCAGAAAATACATGTTGATGTAGAATATGTTTTTCTATTAATGCTGCAAGTGAATTAGAGTAATATTTAAAACGTGTTTGTGATTTATTTAACAAAACTGTGAAGCCTATAACCTGACAAAATACTATTACTATACCAGAGATGTCTTTGAATTGTAAAGGACATATAAGTAAGAGTTATTATTACCTAGCTGGTTTATTAAGTAGTCATGATTACTGTACTTGCTTTTGTTTGCTTGATTAATGCATAAAAATATATATATATAATACAATAAAAACTTGCTGTGACTGGGGGCCCCTGCAACGCAGGGTTTACTGGTACCTAAAGCTGGCTATGTGTACTGCATTATACTGTACTGAAAGGTACTGTTTTAGGCTGCACAGGGTTGCACTGTTTGAGCTATACTTGCCTCATATATATATATATATATATATATATATATATATATATATATATATATATATATCATACCACTACTATAGTCTTCTATAGTATACTGTAGTGCACTGCTTTGCACTTTTTTCACTGTCCCTTTATACATCATACAGCTCCTCCTCTCCTCAAAACAGATTAAGGGTCATCACAAAGTCCACATCACATATGCAATCAGGAATTTGTAGATCAACCATAGGTCTTCTGTGTGTGACTGTCCCACCAGTTGCCAGTCTTCTAACACTAAGCACCCTGAGGCACCACACACACTGCCAAATGTCCACTAACAACTCAGATCTCTCAATTGTCCCTCTTTTGGAGTAACATTCCTACTTTTAGACCTGATTTACCCTGCACCAGTGGGGGGGGGGGGGGGGTAATAGTACAACCTGCTCCAAATACAATGAACTGACACTCTCGTTATTCCTTATAATAATGAAAACACCAATTTGCTATCATAAAGCAAGGATAGCTTGGAAAATCCAGAGTCTATAATCAAGGTGAAATTCCAAAGAGGATTCAATTACTCTTTAGTACAACTTCAGTGAGCTTACAATAATTAACACAATCTCCACTACTGCTCAAGGTTAACATTACCATCTGTTTTTTTTTTTGTCATACTTGTCATACAGTTATGTTCTCATTAAATTTTTCCTTTTAAATTCCTTTTATCATTTCTCTTAACACTAAGATTTCCTTTATATTCCTTTCCTTCACTCTGCATACCCTTCATGTAAACCATAAGCTGCCCACCCATGTAAACCTTTAAGTAGACACTTAGACGTTGCAAGCCTTTACAAGCACTTAACAGCATCGCCATCCAAATTGAACAGAAGTACATTATAACCCTGGTATAAATTTGTGCCTACCTAGCCAATCGTCAAGAGTAGCCTTAAAGGTTAAAAAAAAAAAAAAAAAAAGGTGTTTGCTTGACCTGTAGTGGTAAATTATTCCATAGGTTGACAGTAATTTAAGTTATGAACCTATGCCTCCAACATGTGTTATTTTTCAGTATAGAGTAAGGTCTGTAGTATGGTGTTTGTTCAGCCACTGGTTTTGCAAAGAAGTAGGAGGTCAAAGACAGCTGGATCTTTCATTACTCGAAAAATGAGACACAGGTCACCGCAACAGTAGCCAGTAGGACAAAGACTATAAGGAGAGTTGTGTTAATCTATCAGGATAGTTCAAGGGATTTAAGGCCTTTAATTTTCTTGGTTAGAAATCATTGCAGCCTTTCTGCTTAAACCATATGCTTGGATTTGTACATTCTAAAGGCAGCACTGTATTTTATGATGTGTCTGTTTGGTTCCCCTTCATTCATTATATGAAGACAGGAACAACACTAAGCAAGTGATCACATGAACCCTAAGCTCCCTAGCCATACATGCCTTTACATAAACACACTTAAAATTTCTTGCCACCCCTTTACAAGCACTTGTCACCACCCAAGTCAAACAGAGCTGTAAATGATAACCCCTGTGTAAATGTGTGTTTACCTATCCCATCATGAAAAATAGCATTACGGGTAGAAAATGCAGTACTTTGCTTGACCTGTAGTGGAAACTTATTGCACATGTTGGGAGTAACTTAAATTAGGCAGTTAGGAAACTATACTGCCAGTGAGTCCTGTTTATTTCTGATGTAGATTTAGCTCTCTAGTTTGGTGTTTGCACAGTCATTGGTCTTGCAAAGAAGTAGGTCAAATAGGACTGGATTGAAAAGCAAGATAAAAGTCATCTCAGAGCAATCAGCAGGCTACAGAGTGTAAGCAACGTTGTGTTAATCTATCAGGACAGTTGAGGGATTTAAGACCTTTAACTTTCTTGGTCAAAAATCACTGGAGCCTTTCCAGTTGATCAATATGTTTGGATTTGTACACACCAAAGGGGGCATATGCGTACACTCAATGATGGGTCTGATAAGGAAATAGTACAGTGGTATGATTACTTCTTTGGCTCTTGAAAATAATCTTTTGGAAATTAATTGGGCCAGGAGGAAGATTTGCAGACTACGGTGGAAACATGATCAAATAAGAGAAAGACAGTGTACAGACAGAGAGTTGTAAGTATCCAAGCTTTTAAGACCATCTATGTTTGAAAAGGAGTACCTTACAACATACGATGTGGCAACGTCTTTTTTGCTTTACACTACTATGAAGCACATTTTTGCATTTAGCCTGATATTGTTTTCAGTACATCAGGAACATGCATATTCCAACCCTTGCTGGAGCAGTTTAGTATCAACAGACAAGTAGACAGTGTCCAGCTTGCAGTCATCAGCAAATTTGGTCAACCACACTTCTTGGATTATGACTTGGAAATCTGCATAAATGACAAACAGGACAGGGACCAGCTCTGGCACCTCACTAGTCACAGTTTTGTATACAGACAGGGAACTAGAAACCTCCACAACTTTCGATCTGTTGGTTAGCTAATTTGCAACTCTAAGAAACATAAGTGCACATTAAGTTTGTCTAATCTGTCACTAATACCAGCATGGGGGTTAGTGTCAAAAACCTTAGCCATTTGAAGATAAACAGCATGTACAGAGTGACCACTGCCCACAGCCTCTGTATCCTTTTTAAAGTTTACTAGGTTCAGGAGACAGGACCAGCTCTTCACAAAACCAAGCTCAGTGGGGTCTGGATCATTCTGCTGAGAAATTATGATCTCAGCTCCAATACAAAGCAAAATGTCAGTGCCTTACCTCAAATCCTATCACCTAACCCCATCTCATTCTTCCTAACTTATTTCAACTTCTTCAGCTCTGAAATTGAACCTCTGTTTGCCCACCACTCTTCACCCTAGGCACAATTCACATCTATAAAATTGTACATTTGTTGTTACACAACCCAGTTCTGCACAACTGCATATATTCTGCTGTACAATATAAAACTATATGTCTTCTATGTAATATACTGTGTTGTACACTGTAAAACTATGACTTTTAACATGGTACAATATTTTCTACTTTATTACTACTTTGTACTTCTGCTCAGGATGAGACTGAAATTTGTCATTTATGATCACTGCTCTACCCAGTTAACAATTTCAACTGACTAAATAAAATTAAATTAAAAAATGTTTCACGGCTTTCCATATAAGGCTGGCCTGTACCTTCCTTTATATCCCATCCCCCTAGCCTGGTACCGACCCTAACTTTACTTATACCAGGTAATACCTGTGGCGCCATTTTTTAAACTACACTCTTTAGCATCTTTGTGCCCCTGCTGCTAGGTCTGCGTTTTGGGCTGCTCGACTTGACTCATGGTAGGAGGTTAGTATGCACTGTGATATTAATGAATATGCTATTCAGTGTCTGTATTTCTGCTAAGACTACCTAAAGAGTGACCTCTCCTAGGATTCCTTTGTAGAGAAAGCTGTATTTGTGCCAGGGCTTTATTTACATTTATATTTGTATTTTGGGTTATGAGTGTAGTTATACGGACCTGACACAGCTGAATAGTTCATTCCAATTCGATTCAGCTGGTACTCGTGCTTGATACTCCTTTTCACTAATGGTTACTGAAAATAGTTTTTTTTAGCAGCAACATGCTCTTTTGATACTATGGGTTGCCTTCGCTGTATTGCTAGCCTCTATTAATGAGATTGTGTTTATAGGTTTAGCTCATGTTTACGTCATCTTTGAGGAACAGATTGTCTACTCCCTAATTTAATTACTGAGGAACAGATTGACTACTCCCGAGTATATTTACGTATACTACGCACTTATTACACCTTGTGTGTGTAAGTTGCTCAGAGATTCCTAGGTTGTGCCTGCAACCACATCACAAATAGAGGAATCCTACCATCTATCTTGGGGACACGTGGCTGTGGCTACTTACCAATTTAAAATGTGTACCTGCAATAAAGGGAAACCTAGATTGTTTGTTTCCCTAACCCATGGGGTTAGCATGGCAGTGAGTTGCAATTTGCCCTAGCCGCTAGCTCAACAAAGAAGGGGATAGCTTTGTCGTTAATGATGAATTGTAACTGGCGCCAAACCGAAGGTGCTCTGAGTTGGCACAGTACTCTTCATTGAACCTTTAGCTGTTTATTGTTAAGGACTACCCTTGTCCATTTGGGAAAGCCCAACCTAAGGGAATGTACTTATCAGGGCAGGAATTATTTAGGTTTTAGTCCGGAGGGTGTAGCTATGGGTTATTGGGCCTTTCCTATGTTTTATGATTTTAGCTATGCTGTTTGGGTCTGTTTTTAATGAAAATAGATGACAGACTTGTAAACTGAAACTGAAAAACAGAAGTTATAGTACACGCGGCGGACATGTTATTGTTGTCTCTTTGCCTGCATATAACGTTGCATGATTAGTTTACTACTTACAGATTTCTAAGTATTTCTTCAGGCAGCAAGTCGAAAGGTTAGAGATTGTGTCCTATCATGAATATTAGACTTAATTATATTAACTCCTACTGCTATTATTAATTATACCTTTTCTAGTATGTCACTGTGTAAGTATTGTACCACTGACTTTACTGCTGTTTAAAACTAGCCTTTCTATTGTCCCTTTATATTCCTAGTCCTCCTTTTGACTTGAAGCTATACATGGACAAATAATCACATTGTACAGTGTAAATGACTTTTATATGCTCTACAGTCTAACCTTACTGTAGTGTATTAATGACCATTATATGTTTTACTGTCTATCCTTACTGTAGAGTGTTTTGAGCAAGATATCAATGTTCCAACATATTAGAATATTTATGGCTTAGATATATGCTTGTACTGCCAGCCGTGTGTAAAGTGTTATAGACTATTGTATCTGAGTTTCACTGCCAACCCTCATTTTGTATACTTGACCTTCTATTTCTGCAGAATCATACTACCTCTATATACTATTCATGAATCCCTTTCTGTTAATTTCTCATTCCTTATTACTCCCTCTCTCTATTTATCACCCATCTCTATACTCTTACGGTAACTTACATTTCTACTTCCTACCTATTTTTTACCTCTGTCTACTATTCATTACTCTCTTTCTACTAATTTCACACCCTTTATTTTCTCCATCTCTCTACTTATCTCCCATTCTCTATGCCCTCACAGTAACTTACATTTCTACTTCCTAAAGGTCTGTCATGCCAACTGTCCTCCTCCTTTCCCCTCACTCTCTATAACTAAAGTCATCTAACCTGGTGTTCTCTTTTCCTCTCATACAGTAAAATGTTCCTGGTGCTCCCTCCCTGCCACAAAATCTATAAGGAAATCCACCTGCTAACCTGAAGACACCCTTGAAGTTGACTGCTTGCCAGGCTTCTCAAAAGCTTTATGCTAAAGTAAATGTTTATGTATGTAGTCAATATCTATTTTTCTCCTAACATCTAGAGTGCCTGTGAACCCCTACATGTGAGAATCAGCAGCCTACTGCAGACTCCTAGCTACTCTCCTGCTCCTGAAGTCTTTTTCCCTAAACCCAATTCTGTTTGACTGGGAAAACCCTTTTACTTATCTCTACTAGTTGCTATCTCCCAGTAATTCCTCTAGGGGTCAGTATTCTACCAAATTAGTTTCTAAACTGTAATTTCTAAAGGTCGTAAACCTTGTACATCTATAAATAGTTTCCCTCTGCTAAACTCTTAGGCAATTCCACCACTACTTTAGTAACTAGCACTTGCAACTTATACAAGATACTTTAAATAAGTTAACACACTTTCATTTCTACTCTAGTTAGCTTTAACCTCAAAGACAGGTGATACTTTTTTTCTGATGATCCCACCTTATTTGCTCTTCCCACTCTGTTCGCCCTGCGGGCTTACTCCGCTCCTCTACCCTACCCCCTACTCCCACCCACCCCTACTACTCCTAACCTTATACTTGCTTAGCCACACCCCCTCCCCATATTAACCAATTGCTCTCTTAATCTTTTTACATACTTATCTCATTACCAATTTACTCATACCCACACATTTTTCTCATCCCACTCTTTGGTTTGACACACCCTTATTTACTCCTCCCCTAATTTGTTATTTTTCATCTCTCTACATACCCTACACCACCAACTATGACTCAAACTGTCTTACATAGATATTTAAACCTACTCCTAATGTGCACAATCATTACCACTCTCCTAGTATCCTTCACTCTCTCTTGCTATGAATACCAAAGCCTCCCTATATATTATAGCCCCTTAAAGCAAACAATCCCTTCTTCTTCTCTAGCCTCACTAACCCATAGCAACATTACATTCTTATCATCCTACCTGCAAGCCCAATTCCATAGACTAACTCACATTAAACTTTTCCAAACCAGAAAACCTGACCCCACCCCATTAAAACTTGTGAAACTATCACAGAATCCCCACTGCCACCTATTACTACATGGTGATATTCATCCAAACCCTGGGCCCAGCTCTCCCAGTAATAATTCCCAATCCTACTACCCCTCCACCTCACATATACCTAATACAACCACAAACTCTCTTATCATTGCGCACCTTAATATACGCAGCATAAATAATAAAGTCACGGAGCTGCATGCCCTGCTAGATTTATACTCCTTTGATATCCTATGTTTAACAGAAACCTGGCTCAAACCAGCTATCAAGGATAATGATATTCTCCCACCAGGCTACAAAATCTTGAGACTAGACCGTCCAAATATAAAGGGCGGTGGGGTGGCAATGTTGTTCAAATCTGACTTACAGGTCACCTCACTACATACTCAACCACCTTCACCTAGTAATGCTGAGATCTTAATATCCAAGCTCCAAGTCAATGCTAACAAATCCATATACATCATTTGCTCATACATCCCCCCAGGAAATAACATAAATACTCTGGAAATATCCTTAGTTACCTCTCCTCAGCTTTTCCTCAAGAAACCATACTCTGAGGGGATTTCAATATTGACTGGAATTGTTGTTCATCTGCAAACCCAACTACACACATCAATCTTTATGGCTTTCAGCAAACCATCTCCTCCCCTACCAGAACCCACAAACCTAGTAACAAACAAACCACCCTAGACTGGATACTAGTTAATAGTAGTACCCAGCTATACAACACAGACTTACTCTCTGACAATATTAGTGACCATTCCCTGACCTTTATATCCAGACAAAAGACCTCAATTCCCAGCCATATTAACCTTAGAACCACAAGAAACAAGAAAAATCTGAATCCACTTAATTTTCAGGCTGAACTTAACATTTGCAATTGGTCACCCCTAAAGACCTTACCTCTTGATGAAGCAGTCTCATGCTTCAATAACAAATTCTGGAACATCATGCTCCCTCTCGTACTATTAGAATTAGAAACAAACCTGCTCCTTGGCTTACTAAGGAGACTAGACAAAAAAATGAGACTGAGAAATAAATCCTGGTCCAAATGAAAAAATACTAAAAACCCTAATGATCACCTAAATTTTAAACAGCTTCGAAATGCTGCAAAAAAATCAATATTTTTGGACAAAAGAAACTATTACCTTAAGTTCCAACAGACCCAACATCAAAACCCACAAAAATTCTGGTCAGGATTAAATGCATTGCTCCATCCTGGAAAGTCCAAAACACCTACTCCTTCCAAATTGTCGCAAAACTCTCCCACCCAGACTGCTGATATTTTTAACAATTTTTTCTCTGAAACAGTTGCCTCTTTAGCTAATACCCTACCTACCTCAGTTATCACAAATGATTCACCCCTCCCAAAAACATGCCACACACACTACATTCCAAACAATGCCAACATCACTCATACGTACCTTACTCTTCAAACTTAAACCTTGTACCTCATCAGCTGACCTCCTTCCAGCTGAATATCTGCAAATGGCAGCTGGAGTTCTTGCCTACCCTATTTCTTTATTAATTAACAGAACCATCACTGAATGCTCCATCCGATATCTCTGGAAAGTCTCTCACATTATACCTCTCCATAAGGGTGGTAACTCAAACGAACTCTCAAACTTCCGCCCCATAGCCCTACTTTCCCCACTTGCAAAAATTATGGAGAGATATATTCACAGCCAAATACTTGATTACCTCCTCCAAAACCACCTACTAGTAGACTGCCAACATGGCTTTAGGCCATTCCATAGTACAACAGCACTCTAATCCTTTACTGACTCCATTAATAAAAACCGCAACAATAACATACTGTCCTCAGCCCTCTTTATTGACCTCTCAAAAGGCATTTGACATGGTTAATCATAAACTACTGTTAGAAACACTTAAGTCTCTCTCATATGACACCCAAGCTGTCAAGTGGTTTAAGTCCTATTTAAAGAATAGACAGCAAGCAGTCCTTTGGAATAATAAACTACCCCCTCAGCTCCCTATCTCTCTTGGTGTCCCACAGGGCTACATTCTGGGACCTCTCCTATTTACCATTTTTATTAACTATCTGAAAACCTCCATTCCACAAGCCACTTGTATACACTACATCGACGACTCAACATTAATATGTAGTGCTTCCTCACCTGCAGAGCTCCAAATTAAGACCCAAACAGTATTTAACTCAGTTGAAAAATGGTTTAATCAACGCTGTCTCCTCCTTAACCCAAAAAAACAAAACTATTATTATTTACTCCCGCCTCTATTAACTTTACAGTCACATCCAACAATGGTGCTACAATAGCTCCTGATATGACGACCAAACTTCTAGGGGTTACAATTGATCATAATCTTACCTTTGAAACACATATTAACCTAACTGTTAAATCAGTTAATAGAAAACTCGGTTCCCTTTATAGACTCAAACCCTTTCTCACAGCCTCAACTAAGTCCACTATCACCCAAACTCACCTACTCTCAACCCTTCTCTATGCCTCCTCAATTTACTCAAACCTCTCCAAAAGCAATATCCATAAATTAGTAACATCCTACAATAACATAGCAAAATTTGCTACTGGTTCTTCGTTTAGAAACCATCGCTGCCGGAATCTTAAACTATTAGGTTGGCTAGAATTACAAAATCAGATTCTGCTACAACTTACCATCACTCATAATATTCTACATCATCCCTCAAATACTCCCATACTCTGTAACCTTGTTAGCCCTTACAAAACCCTTACCACCCTACGATCTGCCAATAGGGTATTAGTATCTACCCTAAAATCCAACAATAAGTCTGGGGAGTGCTTGTTCACTAACTCTATTGGTAATTTATGGAACAAGCTTCCTACTGAACTAACATCCATTTCATCTACACCACTGTTTAAAAAGCACCTAGGAATCCTCCTAACTTCTCAATGGCTATGCCCTTGCTTGAATCCAGACTAACAGTATTCACTGTTTCCAGTTCCACCTTTGCTGCCTATGTAGCCTTTGTTTCTTACTTCCTATGAATCTACTGAAGAAACTCACTTCCCATGAGAAAAAAAATTGTTTTGGGAATGTAGTTGTTTTTACAAAAGTTTTTATAGCTATGTTAAGTATAAATCTTTTTATTAACTTTTTTTCTGGAGTTACTAATGTAAATTTGAAAATTTGTTTTGTTCTGTATGTAATCACTCTGTTATGATTTTAATATCTTGGAGCTTTTCTCCCCGGGCCTCCGCTGAAAATGGACATATATCCAGACAGACTTTTCCGGTCAACAAATGTAAAATAAAATAAATAAATAAAAATAATAAAGCTGCTGGGTCTGTAATTTCCTGGTTACACAGACAGGCCTCCCTTCTGTTGTGGAGTTACACAGAATGTTCTCCTGGAGTTACACAGAATGTTCTCCAAACATCAGGCACAAACCATGTGGATAGGCTGAAGCTGAGCAGTTTAAGTTCATAGGTTCATAGGTTCATACTAGGCTATCTGCCCGAGGGCATTTACAAGCCTAGCCTATAGTTTTGTGGCTTACGCCACCCCTTTAGTATGGGGAACTATACCCATTATTTTGCTGTGCCTCTGTCGAGCAGTGACACTGAGGTAATCCCTGGGGTATATCTGCGATCTCCCATCCATTGGTCAAGATTTCTCTTGAACAAGGCCAGCGAGGTGCTCTGCCTCACATATACCGGGATTTTATTCCACAGAATAGGGAGTCTTTGGGTGATGAATCTATCCCTCCAGCACGTCCTATTAATAGCCGTGTCGAGGTTTAAGTCTCCGCCCTTGTGGCTCTGACGGATCTAGATTTTTGAGGTGAAGCATATTCATCAAATCTGGGTTTGACATGGCCTTGTATGTTAGGCAAAGGTCACCTCTGAGCAAGCGGCGACTGAATAGAGCTCGAGTTCTTTCAGTCGGGCAGCATAGGACAGATGTTTGAGACCCTTTATCCTTTTGGTGAGGAACTTTTGTGGCCTCTCCAGCTGCTGCAAGTGTCGGGTCAGATACATTCCGAATGGGGCATTGTACTCAATCATTGGTCTGATGAGTGATGAGTAGTATGACCTCCCTTGATCTAGATGAGAATCCCTTCATGATAAGGTGGGCAATGTAGAAGGTCTTCCTAACTACTTTAGCTACATGGGTGTCGAATGACAGACTACTATCAACCTGGGTCCCCAGGTCCCTGATAACTTCTTCTGTGCTCAGTGGATTGCCACCTATTTGGTAGCTAGGGGTAACCTTGTTTTTCCCGAAGGGTATGACTATGCATTTTTTGGCATTTAACTTTAGGTCATGGCTCTGGCACCAGTTATCCGTTTCTGTGAGACCCTTCTGAAGGATATCTGTGTCAGATGTGTTTTCTACTATGGCCCAGTTTGCAGTCATCTGCAAACTTTGTCAGCCATAACCCTCCTATGTTTTCTTGTACTCTGGAAAAGTAGATGCCAAACAAGAGTAGGCCCAGGACTGAGCCCTGTGGTACACCACTTGTGACAGGCTTTGAGTCTGACATGGCGCCAGCAACTCTGACCCTGTGGGTTCTGTCACTCAGCCAGTTTGCAACCCATCTTGTGATGTATGGGTTAACATTTAAGCTGATGAGTTTTTCAATGATACCCGAGTGGGGTATTGTATCAAGGCCTTCGCCAGATCGAGGTAGGCTGTATGGACTGCCTTTCCCTCATCAATGGCTTTGGTGACTGTTTCAAAAGTCAACCAAGTTTAGAAGGCATGATCTGCCTTTGACAAAGCCAAACTGGGATGGATCCAAAGTCTGCAAATTCCCTATGTCTTTATTTATGAGGTCCATTATGATCCTCTCCATGGCTTTGCAGATAAGGCTTGTCAAGCTAATGGGCGGTAATTTCCAGGGTCGGTGGAGGCACCGCCTTTGTGAAGTGGGACCACAGTTGCAGTGCGCCACTCCTGGGTGCGTATCCAGAGGTAAGACTATGATTAAACAGCTGTCCTAGCTGTGGGTTTAATTCCTCATTGAGTTCGTGGAGCACACAGCCGGGGACACCATCAGGTCCCATGGATGCTGTGTTTTTTGCTTTGGAGAGAGCAGTTCTCACTTGGGCATTGGAGATGTTTGGGGGCTGCAATCGCTGGTATAGATATCTCTCCTTTTTGGGGGGGGGGAGTTTGCACTGAACCTGTCAGCCAGTATGTTGGCAATGTCTGTAGGATCAGTAATCTTCACATCATTTTGAACTAGTTCTGAGCATATCTGGGAGTTTCCTCCCAGGTTTCTAACATAGCTAAAGAAGGCCTTATGATTGTCTTTTGAGTCTTTAGCTATTTTTCTCTCAAAATTTGCTTTGGATGATTTTATGAGAGCTCTTAGTTTTTACTTATAGTGATGAAGGGTGTCTTACCTTTTAAGGATTTTGCTCTATCTTGTAGTAGCTTCCTCCTTTTGTTGTAGAGTTTGTTTATGGCTGGGGTCCACCAGACTGGATGCTTGCCTTTGGTACAAAGAGTCTTTGTTTTGCTTGGGATTGCCTTATCCATGCAGTCCTGCAGGTGCTGGTAGAAGGCATTTGTAAGTGATTCAGCGGCTTGAGTACTGTTTTCCCCGCTCGGGGGCCTTAAAGGAGACCACACTAGTCTTTAGAAGTGTGAAGTCGTGAAGTCGGCTCGAGAAGTTCTTTACTTTGGTCTTTTTATTTCAGGTGGGGGTGGGATGAGGACCTCCAGCGAGATTAGTTTGTGATCTGATCTCACCAGTGAGGGGTATACTTCGGTGTTGAACATTGTGCTCCCATGTTCGTGATGATGAGATCAAGTATGTTTTCTCCTCTTGTGGGGATGGTGACTAGTTGTTCCATGGCATTTGAGTTTATGAATTCCAGGAACTTTTGGGCTAGGGTGTTTGGGCTTGAGTAGT
This sequence comes from Protopterus annectens, assembly GCF_019279795.1. Taxonomy (NCBI): domain Eukaryota; kingdom Metazoa; phylum Chordata; order Ceratodontiformes; family Protopteridae; genus Protopterus; species Protopterus annectens. The sequence goes on from NC_056750.1 coordinate 245,251,388, forward strand.
GTTCCCAGTCTATATTAGGGTAATTGAAGTCACCTAGTATGATGGTGTTTGGTGATACATTTATCCTCTAGTGTTTTCAGGAAGGCCATGTGAGGTTCCTGAGTTTGTGAGGGTGGCCTGTAACATGCTACAATTTGCAGAGCAGTCTTGCCTATGGTTAATTGCACCTGGATGGTCTCCGATGCATCGTGCGTTGCCACCAGTCTTGAGGTGTGGGTGTCCTTGATGAATATGGATACAGGCACTACATTCTTGGTATTGTCCGGATTTTGGGGCCGGAACGCATGATAAGAGGTAAAACCTGATAGTGTTGGGGTGCTCTCAGGAGCCTTGAACCAGGTTTCTGTCACTGCACAGACATCGATGTTCTCCATACTGAGAAGGGCCTCGAGTCGTGCATTTTGAGATTTAGACTTCTGGCATTGAGCAGCATTACCCTTAGTTTTTTCCTTTTTGTGTTCTAGGGTGGTAGGTTTAGAATTTGAGCCTTGCCTAAAAGGCACTATGGGGTGGCAAGAGCCTTTGCCAATATCCGGAATCCCAGGGGTGACAGGTGCAAGCCGTCCCTTGCGAAGCAGCGTGGCTTGTCCAGCATGTCATCCCAGGCAGACAGACATTGGATCCCCTTTGAATGACACCAGAGTTTAAGCCAATTGTTAAAGCTGATCATCTTATCTCTGTATTGTGGCATCATTCTTGGTGAAGGTAGGATACTGCTCAAGGTCAGGGTCATACCAGCCTGGGCTACATAATCAGAGAGCTCCTCAATGTCTCTTTTCATGTAGTCCAAGGAGGTACGTCTCAGGTCGTTTACACCAGCGTGGACAATGACTGAGTCGTATTTGTACCTGCTGTTGAGAGACCTGAGTGCTTGTGTTATGTGGCGGATTCTAGCGCCCGACAGGCAGCTTACTGTGACCTTCTCCTTACTCAGTCTGGTGAGCGGGGCGTCAGTGTGTCTGACTATGGAGTCACCAATGACTAGTGTGTCTGGCATTGTGTTTGGCCTTAAGGGCTGTGACTGTTTGACACTCTGACTGTGAGGTCTATGTGTTGCAGGTGTTGTGTTCTGAGGTGGTGGTTGTTTGGGTGTCTGCTTTGGTGGCCTCTGCTGTTTTGGTAGATTTTTGATCAGAGCCGAGTATGTCTTTGTGTGTTTATGTGTATGATTTGAGGTTGTGATGGTACTATGTGAGACTGGGTCTATAGTGTGTGTGGTAACCTTCTCCTCCTGACTGGTCTTGCCAGTCCTATGTTGAGAGAGCTCAGCCTCCAGTTTGGCCGTATAGTTGCATCTCTCGCATGTATTTGTGTTTTGTGGGAGGAGGAGAGGGTTGTCTGTGTACATGAGGCAATTGTAACATTGCCTCAATATTCCCAGGTTCACCAGCTGAGCAGGAGAGGACACAAGAGCAGTGTGTGCACACTTGACACAAGAATGCAGCCTGGTGTGTTATCTGTTCACACCTGACACTGACAAGAATGTAGCCTGGTGTGTTATCTGTTCACATGTGACACTGACAAGAATGCAGCCTATTGTACTATCTGTTCACACCTGACACTGACAAGAATGCAGCCTGGTGTGCTATCTGTTCACACCTGACACTGACAAGAATGAAGCCTGGTGTGCTATCTGTTCACACCTGACAATGACAAGAATGCAGCCTACTGTGCTATCTGTTCACACCTGACAATGACAAGAATGCAGCCTACTATTCTATCTGTTCACATCTGACAATGACATGAATGCAGACTGGTGTGCTATCTGTTCACACCTGACAATGACAAGAATGCAGCCTGGTGTGCTATCTGTTCAAACCTGACAATGACAAGAATGCAGCCTGGCATGCTATCTGTTCACACCTGACACTGACAAAAATGGAGCCTGGTGTGCTATCTGTTCCATTACATTCTTAGCCTTTGAGAGGGATTCTAAGACTTGATACAAGGTGATTTTAGGAAGAACTAATTTTTACGGATAGTGGGGGCAACAATGTGGGTAGGTGGAATAAAGTTACCTCTAAATTTGTAAAACCACAGCAACCAAAGGAAAAACTGGATGAACTGGATAAACCACAACGACAAACCAGCAACTCCGTAGTAGGAAATATTTATTACACAGAAAAAATCTCTAGCGCCTCGGCCACTTGCCTTTAACAGAGTACAAAAACTAATATTCATCTCATCCATTTATACAACAGCTAAAACACATAATTGATTAATTACTTAATAAGCTACAATTAACTTTTTAAAGAAACAGCCTTGTATTCACACTTTTAAACAAAGCTTTTCCAGAAGCATTCCTGATTGAGTCCTTCAGGGAACATAGTATTAAATTTTAAAATCAGGAATGCTTCTTTTTTCTTCAAAATATATTTAACATACTCATCACTCATAAATTTGTTAAAAACTATATTATCTAAAATTGTAACCAAAAGACCATCCAGGCTACCTTTATGAATTTCATTAAAGTGTGTAGCTACAGGACTAGTTAATTTATTATTTCTAATATTTCTGAAGTGTTCTTTTATCCTGCATGAAAACTGTCTTTTGGTTTCCCCTATATAAAATTTATTGCAAGTACATTTAAGTGCATATATGACTTTTTCAGTTCTACAGGTAAAATGCCCATTTGTTTGAAAATGAATACCATTAATTGTATCAAAAGTAAGATTCACATATTTACAAATGGTACAATTTCCACACACCCTAGTACCTTTTTCCTCTCTACATCAAACTTTGGACTATGAAATCTACTATGCACTATAAAATCTTTAATGTTTCTTCCTCTGTTAAAAGAAAAGCATAATCTTTTTTGTTTTAAACAATCCACTTCTCTTCTAACAATATTCCAACTAGATTTTACAATATCTAAAATTTCTTCAGATAAAACTGAATAAGTAGTAGTAAAATATATATCTTCCTCTTTCTTAATTTTATTTATATTCTTATAAGGTTTCAGCCTACATTCCCTACTTTTATTTCCAGTTACTTTATTTAAACTTTCCTTTAAATTGACTTCCATATAAACCCTTTCTTTAAATCTATGAAAGCTGTCATACAATTCTCTATTTCTATCCTGAACATTATTACATAACCTTGCTATTCATATAAATTCAGTATATGGAATGGATTTAATAGTATGTAGTGGATGGTAACTTTCCCCATGTAGTATATTACTACCCTCTGAAAATTTCCTGTGTATACTTGTAACCACTTTTTTGGAATCACTATTTCCTTGTATTACTACATCCAAAAAATTGACCTTATTTCCTTTTTGTAATCCATCAAATTTGACTCCCATGTTATTTATTTGTATTTCATTTATAAATTGATCAACTAACTCATTACCTCCCTTACAAATGAAAATAAGATCATCTATGTATCTAAAATATTTAAGTACAAATCTTTGAAAAAATTGATTAGTATAAATATACAAATTTTCAAACAAACCCATAAATATATTAGCATAACATGGGGCAAATGGGGCCCCCATTGCTGTTCCCTGTGTTTGTCTGTAAATATTTCCATCAAATTCAAATATATTATTCTGTAAGCACATCATAATTAATTCCAAAATATATTCTATCATAGGACTTTCACCTAAAAAATATTTTATAGCTCTTAATCCATCTGAATGACTAATTATAGTATATAGCCTAACCACATCTATTACTACAAAAAAATATCTTTTTCCCATTTTATTTCATCCACTTTTATCAAAAATTCAAATACATCTTTTATATATGATGGCAATTTTTTAACTAAAGGAACTAAAAATTCATGTAAAAAAACAAGAAATATTATGCAAAAAACTGCCACTAGCGGAAACAATTGGGCGTCCAGGTGGATTACACAAGTCTTTATGAATTTTGGGCAAACAATAAAAACATGGCATCCTAGGATTCTTAATAGCAAATTTATCTTTCACATCTTTGATTGAAAAATAATGTAGTCTTTGCCCTTTATTCAATAATTCCTTATATTCAGCCTGAGCTTTAAGATAATCAACCATTTCTGTTATATACTGAATTGTCATTCAAATGTGTGTAACACATAGATACATACTGGATGTAGTTTAATACAACTAACTTCCCCCCCTTATCAGCAGGTTTAAACACCATTTTATCATTCTTACTTAAATCATTTAAACATTTCCATTCTGCTTTGTCTAAATTGTACCTGATACATTTTTTATTAGTGTTCCTGAATCTATTATATTCTATTTGCACATTATAATTCAGAGACATATCAAAATGAGATATATTTTCATTTCTACAATAGGGAATGAAGTCGCTTTTAACTTTAATATTTTCTGTATTAAGCTTACAATAAGCATTGTAATAAACTTCATCATCCACTGAATGACAAGAATAAAAACTGTCATCAGAACTAACATTTTCATCATGCATATCATCACACATTTTACTATTACCTACTTCCATATTAAAGAAATGTATAAGCTTCAATTTTCGTACAAAACGAAAAACATCACATTTTAACTCATGCAGTCTGGGAAAAAACGGTATAAATTTCAAACCTCTTTCTAACACTGCAATATCACAGTCAGTAAGCTCTAATCCAGATAGATTAATAACATACTTACATTCAGTTGAATAACTAACATCGTTATTAATCCCATTTACCCCGTTTATTAGTCCGTTGAAATGTTCGTTGTTCTGTATAGTAACCTTGTGCTGCCCCATTCCAACTGCGTTTCCGACCTCTGAAACCGCCACAAAAAGTATTTAAATACGTATTATTCCCCACAGGAGGTAAATAGGGAAAATCTTCATCTGTATCGCCTTCTGTAACCGATGTCACACTCTCCCCCGATGTAAACGCTCTACTCTCCTTGTTCATAACCCGCTTCTTCGGTTGTTCAAACTGTACTTGTGGTTTCCGCCCTTTAGGATTCGTCGCCACCAAAAACGCACGTTTATTGTCGTAATCACGCAGATCATGAATTAACTTGTTCTTCTGAACATTTCAACGGACTAATAAACGGGGTAAATGGGATTAATAACAATGTTAGTAATTCAACTGAATGTAAGTATGTTATTAATCTATCTGGATTAGAGCTTACTGACTGTGATATTGCAGTGTTAGAAAGAGGTTTGAAATTTATACCAATGGTATACCAACAGTTTTTCCCAGACTGCATGAGTTAAAATGTGATGTTTTTCATTTTGTACAAAAATTGAAGCTTATACATTTCTTTAATATGGAAGTAGGTAATAGTAAAATGTGTGATGATATGCATGATGAAAATGTTAGTTCTGATGACAGTTTTTATTCTTGTCATTCAGTGGATGATGAAGAAGTTTATTACAATGCTTATTGTAAGCTTAATACAGAAAATATTAAAGTTAAAAGCGACTTCATTCCCTATTCTAGAAATGAAAATATATCTCGTTTTGATATGTCTCTGAATTATAATGTGCAAATAGAATACAATAGATTCAGGAACACTAATAAAAAATGTATCAGGTACAATTTAGACAAAGCAGAATGGAAATGTTTAAATGATTTAAGTAAGAATGATAAAATGGTGTTTAAACCTGCTGATAAGGGGGGGGGGGGTTAGTTGTATTAAACTACATCCAGTATGTATCTATGTGTTACACACATTTGAATGACAATTCAGTATATAAGCAAATAGAAATGGTTGATTATCTTAAAGCTCAGGCTGAATATAAGGAATTATTGAATAAAGGGCAAAGACTACATTATTTTTCAATCAAAGATGTGAAAGATAAATTTGCTATTAAGAATCCTAGGATGCCATGTTTTTATTGTTTGCCCAAAATTCATAAAGACTTGTATAATCCACCTGGACGCCCAATTGTTTCCGCTAGTGGCAGTTTTTTGCATAATATTTCTTGTTTTTTACATGAATTTTTAGTTCCTTTAGTTAAAAAATTGCCATCATATATAAAAGATGTATTTGAATTTTTGATAAAAGTGGATGAAATAAAATGGGAAAAAGATATTTTTTTGTAGTAATAGATGTGGTTAGCCTATTTACTATAATTAATCATTCAGATGGATTAAGAGCTATAAAATATTTTTTAGGTGAAAGTCCTATGATAGAATATATTTTGGAATTAATTATGATGTGCTTACAGAATAATATATTTTAATTTGATGGAAATATTTACAGACAAACACAGGGAACAGCAATGGGGGCCCCATTTGCCCCATGTTATACTAATATATTTATGGGTTTGTTTGAAAATTTGTAAATTTATACTAATCAATTTTTTCAAAGATTTGTACTTAAATATTTTAGATACATAGATGATCTTATTTTCATTTGTAAGGGAGGTAATGAGTTAGTTGATCAATTTATAAATGAAATACAAATAAATAACATGGGAGTAAAATTTGATGGATTACAAAAAGGAAATAAGGTCAATGTTTGGGATGTAGTAATACAAGGAAATAGTGATTCCAAAAAAGTGGTTACAAGTATACACAGGAAATTTTCAGAGGGTAGTAATATACTACATGGGGAAAGTTACCATCCACTACATACTATTAAATCCATTCCATATACTGAATTTATAAGAATAGCAAGGTTATGTAATAATGTTCAGGATAGAAATAGAGAATTGTATGACAGCTTTCATAGATTTAAAGAAAGGGGTTATATGGAAGTCAATTTAAAGGAAAGTTTAAATAAAGTAACTGGAAATAAAAGTAGGGAATGTAGGCTGAAACCTTATAAGAATATAAATAAAATTAAGAAAGAGGAAGATATATATTTTACTACTTCTTATTCAGTTTTATCTGAAGAAATTTTAGATATAGTAAAATCTAGTTGGAATATTGTTAGAAGAGAAGTGGATTGTTTAAAACAAAAAAGATTATGCCTTTCTTTTAACAGAGGAAGAAACATTAAAGATTTTATAGTGCATAGTAGATTTCATAGCCCAAAGTTTGATGTAGAAAGGGGCATAGAGGAAAAAGGTACTAGGGTGTGTGGAAATTGTACCATTTGTAAATATGTGAATCTTACTTTTGATACAATTAATGGTATTAATTTTCAAACAAATGGGCATTTTACCTGTAGAACTGAAAAAGTCATATATGCACTTAAATGTACTTGCAATAAATTTTATATAGGGGAAACCAAAAGACAATTTTCATGCAGGATAAAAGAACACATCAGAGATATAAGAAATAATAAATTAACTAGTCCTGTAGCTACACACTTTAATGAAATTCATAAAGGTAGCCTGGATGGTCTTTTGGTTACAGTTTTAGATAATATAGTTTTTAACAAATTTATGAGTGATGAGTATGTTAAATATATTTTGAAGAAAAAAGAAGCATTCCTGATTTTAAAATTTAATACTATGTTCCCTGAAGGACTCAATCAGGAATGCTTCTGGAAAAGCTTTGTTTAAAAGTGTGAATACAAGGCTGTTTCTTTAAAAAGTTAATTGTAGCTTATTAAGTAATTAATCAATTATGTGTTTTAGCTGTTGTATAAATGGATGAGATGAATATTAGTTTTTGTACTCTGTTAAAGGCAAGTGGCTGAGGCGCTAGAGATTTTTACCTCTAAATTTGTCTAATAATATATTGGCTACATCCCTGGGACAAGAATGTATATTACCATGGATGAACTCAGTGCACTGTCTGATAATCCTTATTTCACTAACACAACTAAAAAAAGATTTGTAATTTCTTTTGGTATCTGAAGTGGCCTTAAGTTCATTCTCAGCTTTGCATTTTTGAATGCCTTGCTGGCATGTTTCTGTGTGATCTTGAAGTAGAGGGAATAGGAACTTCTTACAAGTTTTCATTATTGTCTTTCTTTTGTCATACAGATTACTAATACGGGAGTTCTACCAAAGAAGTTTATTTCAGAATTAACCATTATATTTACAGTGGATGGGTACAGACTTTTTCTGTTTAGGTGCTGGCAAAAATCAGAGGGGACTACAACAGTACGCTCGGGTCAATATGCAAGAATTGCTAGAAATTTTGTCTAGGTCTTCTATAAGCTGAAGTAGATTTGTCCTAGAGAAGTCCATAAAGATGTTCTCATTTTGTAATGGGGTGGCATCACTAGGCCTAGGCCTTACAGACAAGATGACTAATCTGTGGGCAGATTTAACCCAGGATGAGAAGATGTGGGGTGGGGTACAGGTTGGTAAAGACTAGATCAAGGATATTAGAGCTGCTTGGGAGTTGTTCTCTCACCAACAGCAAAACAACAGCACTACATACAAGTTGGTCCATGAGAAGCACATGACAGGCTCTTTGGAGATCAGCAGTCTTGTCCCAGACACTGTAGGGGCCTGTAATCTTGCTGTAATCTTCTCCTAGCAAATATAGAGCAGTTCAGGACATGAAAGTTAGGCTGAAAAATAGGCTAAAATAAAAACTGAAGAGGTTTCCCCCAAAAAAAGACAACAATGTCATCAGGGAAGTCTCACACACAATGTCCAATCACCAAGAGAAAAAATAGTAGCACTAATTTCAAGATGCCTCCCAAGAACTAGTTTTCAAACAATCCAGTGATCGGTAGTTTCTATCAGAAGTGTAGCTAGGGTGGGGTGAAAGAGGGTGGCTGCGGGCACAAGGTGTTAGGGGGTGAGATTGGCAGATCTATTTTTAAATGTTATACTCCTCACATAAATGTGAGTATAAAATAGGGAAGGAAGGCCTTCCCTTACGAGGGATGGAGTGCCAAATCAGAGAACACATTTTTTTTTCCTCACGTAGAGTATGAAGGCATTAGAGACCTCCTGCTCCTCCTCAAGATTTGTTTTTCTCACAAAGAGTGTGAGGGGTTGGGAAGATAAGACCTGCCGCTTTTCCTCTTGAAGAGGGGCACCAGACTGGAAAATGAGCCTTTTTTGGCTTCTCAACCTAGTGTTGAGGGGTGCTAGATCAACCAGCTATGGCTATGGTTTCTAAAAAAGGCCCAGAAATAATGTCCATCTGCTCTTTTTCTCAACTGGATAAGACAGAAGCACTCATCCCAAGATGGTTCCTGATAACTGCCTAACAAGTGGCTTGTAGGCTACCAGCGATCAGTGGCTTTGCCCCAGATGCTCCAGATTTGAAAAGTCAGATGTAAAATGGGGTTAACACTCAACGCACTGCAGTGTGCACTAAGCAGGTGGGGAGACATGAAACAGAGGGTAACTAAAGCTTTAGCAGTCTAAGGGGAAGGTCTTCCTAGTTTGATTATCTACTGCTCACTCATATGTGCAGATGATAGGACACTGGGACGATATTCCTAAGTCAGATGTACAGCAGGAGTGGCCATTCAAGAGCCACTGAGTGTAAAAGCAAAACAGGGTCAGGTTAGGTGGGTAGCTGGCTGGGAAAAAAATAGTCAAACAAAAATAGTCATGTGACAGCAACAGCAGCACTCACCAATCAGCTTACAGTGATTAAACCTACACTGTTCTGCTTACCTTAAGTAAGAAATGTTAGTTCTCAGCTCCTCCCACCAATTAACTGGCCTTAATCCCTTTAAAGTCAGATAATGGAAATTAAATCTTTGTTAACTGGCCATAGCCAAGAACTTTTAAAATTCCAAGAAAAAATAAATAAAGCAAAACAAAGTGCAATAAAAAGAGCAGAAGAGCAAAAATATTTAAAGTATGCAGACTTGCGTGACTATGTTGAATTCATTGCAACAGCAGTATTGACAGATCTGTGGCATTTCCCAAAGATTTGTCATTTGGTTCAAAGTGGTATTACCCAAACCACCTCTCTGCAAATCAGTTATTACAGTCTGAGAAGTTATTTCTAGGGACTCCTCCAATTCTAATCTATCTGCACCAAATACATCACTAGTTGCTTCTCCTTCCACTTTTCCTCACTGTATTGTGTTTATTCCATGTCATCTTCTCCCTGATAAAAGAGCTTATATCATCTGCAACCTCTAGTGACAGGGGTTGGGGAATTTCCCCAGTGTTGTGACCACATTTTCAGTATGAATACCACCTCAGCTACACCTCCCCAGTCAACAATACATAAAAAACAGAGTCTCACTACCTGTGATTTAGAAGAAATTATCTGTGTCTGTGTGTGTGTGTAAGTGTCAGTTTGTTTGTTTCTTTCGCTTTTCCCGATTAGGGGTCGCCACAGCGGAACTCCGGTCTGCTAATGATTGGCATTAGATTTTTTACATGCTGAGTTTGCAAGCCCTGACGCACAACCTTCAATGAAGGTACGCCCATTCACGCATGTCTCCACACAGAAGATGCTCTAGCTGAGAATCGAACGGCACAACGTCTTGCTGTGAGGTGACAACGCTACCACAGCACCACCACCGTCCCTTTTAGAAGATCGAAAGCTCAAAAGATTGAAAATCAAAACATCTACAACTCAAAATATTGAAAAAAGAATTTGCCCTTTCTTCACTGTTGTGTGGTCTTGGAGTTGTGTGTCCTCCACATGAGAGGTGCATGGGGCTTGCCACTGCATTAAAATATTTTTAATATTTTGAGTTTTAGATATTTTGATTTTCAGTCTTCTGAACTTTTGATCTTCTGACACACACCCACATGTGTGTTTGTGTGTGTGTGTGTGTGTGTGTGTGCATATATATATATATATATATATATATATATATACACACACACAGTGATTTATCGTTTATCGAAAATGCGGTTCTTCGAACCATATTTTCGATAACTTCTGTGAAAGTGCATTCTATCAACAGTATACGTTGATGTACAACTAACGTTACAGGCAAACTGCATGTTTTTTCTTTTCTTTAGCGAAAGTGCACTTTCAACAAAATGCACTTTCGCTAATGTGTGTTCGACAAAGTACAGTTCGATGAACCGTACTTTCAACTATATAAACTGTACCCATATATATATATATATATATATATATATATATATATATATATATATATATATATAATATGTACATACACACATACATATACATAGATTATTTCTTCACATACATACACACACACACACACACACACCCACATTCATTCATATAAATACATAATTTCTTCTTATTCACAAAAATAGTGGTTTGGATAATATATACACACATAGATAGGTGTCTGGTATTCTGTTTACAACAGAAACATATTTTTCAAAACAGCCCTTTTGTTCTAGATTACTGCTTGAAACCAAAGCCAGTGTTTGATGCAAGGTTGTATTTTACTGACTAAAAAACAGAAAATAAATGAAAATTATTCCTAGTTATATGAAGGTAACCGCTGCTGTAATTGTTCTTTGTTATGCTAACAGAATTAATGACTTTTATTTTTGGTAGAAGAAAATTTAATTTACTACTTCTTTATCAAAACTTTTTGTCACAGGGCATAAAGTAATTACTGAATATGGCCTCATTGCAGGTTTTATTTGAAGTTTTAGTCAAACAGCATAATATAATTACTGATAAAGTTTATCTTACTGCTGGTTTTACTGGAAGCCTTAGTCTTGGTGCATAACTAACTGCTGAAAGTTTACTTTGATGCTGGCTTTATCATACAACATAAAGACAGGGCTAGTGTAACCATGGAACTCAGTGAAGTATGACGGGATGGACCACTGCAGATTCAGATAACATATCTAAGGAACAATGCCAAAGAACCTTGAAAGGTTGCAAGGACATCCAAAAAACAAACCATCATTTATTTTAGTACAATTTGTTAAAATACACTTTAAAAGTAGTACATAATCCACTTAAAAGTTGCACAAGCACTTTCATCTTCCACAAGATACAAAGACTTTATCAAATGCAACATTGTAACTAATGAGCCAGTTTAAAAAGTGAATGAACAAGTCACATGTTTATCTTTACATCTATTTCTTAAAGGCGAAGTAATCCTTAACTCCATCATAAAATAAATACTTAAAAGGCAAACTGTTCGTTAAATAAAACTAATATATTACTAAGGTGTAACAAAACATAATAAAAAGGAGAAACTTCATACAATAGTAAAATGTTAAATGTGAGTTTCTTTGGCACTGTTTGTATTCCTGTCTTCAGTTTTACTCATATCAAAGGAACAATGTGAAGCATTCAGGAATGGATCACTGCAACAGACAGAACATATCTGAGGAATGGGATGTAACATGCAATAGCAGATCACTATAAGACACGGTTAACATACATAAGGAATCGGATGAAACATGCACGGCTGATGCATGGAAATGCGAAGAACATATCCAAAGAAAGGGATGACTCATGTAAGCGAAGGATTACTGCAAGATGTGGACAGTGTATCTTGATAAAAAGATGAAATGTGGAATGGATCATTCCAAGAAAAGTCAAAATGGATCACGGCAGGACATGGACAGTATATCAAAGAAAAAGGATGAAAAGTGAAAGGATCACTGCAGGAGAACAAGGCAAATCATGTGGGACTGTAACTACAGGGCAGGGACAGCATAGTCAAGAGAGTGGGACAAAACACTTGGGAATGGATAAATGCAGGGGACAGCATATCTCAAGAAGAGGATGAAATTCTAATAACAAAACAGAAATCCTTGGGTTAAAGAAGCAACACTAACCAAACACAACAGAAGTAAAACCCAGTCCAACCATGAAATGCAATGCACAAGAAAAACAAAAAAAAAAAAAACCAAAACCACATTTATTTATTTAAAGTTAAAAAGTTATCCCATATATTGCAGGGGCTTCATCAGAAGTCATTTCAAAACACTTCTCTCCATTATTTAAACACAACCAGCAGGAAGTCATATGACTTAATTATCAAATCAAAATAATTCAATAATAGTTAATAAAGAATTTTTATTAAAATGCAAAAACACTTCTTGATTAACTATATCACAATTCAATGAATAGGACATACACATCCAACAAAAAACATATTAAACTTAGAGCAGCATGCAATTTTAACATACTGCTTAATGACACTACATCACTCAATCCTGGGTGGATCTAACCTAAGATGGCAAAGTAATTCACAATATTCCAATACATACTCCCAAGCCCCCTCTCAAATTAGGTAGGACCAGCTTCAATATAAACAATAAAGCTTTTTATTCTCCTTACACTGTAGCATATGCTCAAAAAGAACATTACTTTCATTACAAATCTTTATCACAATGATGCTCATATATATGCTTTTAAAGCACATTCATTCTTGCCAACACAGAACCCATGGCAACAATCACAGAAGGCAATATAAGCTACTCTTGTGGTATTAAATTCATGGGTATGATCCAGTCTGAACTCGTAAGTGGAGCTCTTCAATTTCAAGCTCTAGCCCTGAAATATATATTTGCATTGCTGGCAAGTACCACATGTAACCATGCCTCTATTATTTTTTTACAAAAGCACTGTAACTGTTGCCTCTTTCAAATTTTTCCTTGAGGTTCAAGTGTCTATTGTACACAAATTGTGGGCCATTGCCTAGACGTTTACTTATACCAGGGTCATCCTTGATCATTTTCCAGTTATTCTTAATTGGCCTATCACAAAGCTTTTTTTCTGACAAAAAGGATGGTTGCAAGCAAAGTATAGAAAACCATTTGAGAATGTGGGCTTTCTACATAATCTAGAACTGAATTTTTATGCCAAAAATCCATTACCAATGTCACATCCAAATAACTGATAATCTCTCTAGAATGTGTCAAAGTAAATCACTGAAAGTCACACACTACCATTTCATATCACAACTATGTTGTCCAAAAAACTGCAAAACTGTGACTATATGGCACATATACTCAGATCTAAACACTTCATGTTGCTTCCAATACCACAATACTAAAATAGCAAACAAGGAGGCACATGCTGTCCCCGCTGCAATGCCTGCCACCTGCATGTAATATCCCCCTCAAAATAGAGCAAATTATTGAAAAGCACCATTTCCATTAATTCAGCTAATATATTAATATTTCTATTGTGCAAAGGATCACTTTTAAGGCAAGAATCCCTAAACCAATCTATGCCTATACTGCGTGGTATACATGAAACCAAATAACTACATCAATAGTGACTAAAAGCCATTTATTGTGATATAATTCATGCTTAATCTGACCTAGAAAATCCCATGAATCTCTTACAATGTAAGTGTGTCTTTAAGAAAATGTTTTAGGATACTGTTGATGTATATAGCTAAAGGGTGTCTTTTGGATCCAGCTGCTGCCACAATAGGCCACATAGCGTGATTACCAACAGTTTTGTGGATTTCAGGGATACCAAATATTGCTGGAATTATAGGATACTCAACTCTTTAAGAATGTGTAAATTCAATTTTACCTTGATCAAACAGATCCTTCAAATGTAGATCAATTTTATGGTAAGAAATGTTGATCTCATTCCTCAAAAGTGTAGTAAATTGCAACTCATTGCTGAGTATGTTATACATTCTGACTATGCAATCTATACTACCCTTTAAAACCACACAACCACCCTTATCTGGCTTCATTATTCAAACATCATGTTGTTTCATTAAATTTGTTCATTAAACAAAACTCAACATTATTCAGTTTGGCCCCTATAGCAAATCTTTGCTAATGCACCCATTTCCTCAAATCTTTTTCACAGAATTTTTCAAACAAATGGGGCATTGAGTGCAAAGGTGGATTAAATGTACTAGGTCTACTACCATTACTCATGTTGCCAATATTACTAGGTTTAGCATGAAACAAAATCTTTAAATAGAATTTTCTTAAATAAAGCTTAAGGTCCACCAAAATATCTGTTATACCCATATTAAATTTAGGGGTGAAAGTGAACTCTTACTAAACAGGTTGAAATGTCTTTCATCTATATTCAACTGGCTATAGTTAAAGATCTTAAATCCATGATGTTTGCATACAATGGAAACAGGACCATTTTCAAAAGTTAAGGGTACTTCAACATAATTGACACTGTCCACATTTTTGTTGTTGTAAAAAACTTCTACTAAGTTGCTATCCTCAATTACTGTCTGAACTTCCTTGTAACAATGTCTGTATACATAATCTGACCTGCAATGAATGGGGTACCTTTTGTAGCCTGTATTCATGTTCTTCACCGTCTGGGATAGTCTCTCTCAGACCTCCGAAGAGGGGGAAATTCTAAAGTGTCCAAAAAAGTTTTCATTCTCAATAAAGGTATTGTGAACTTATCATCCACTGGTGTAATGGAAGTATTTCTATTGTTATCAAAGTTTTCAACATTAACAAAATTAGTTTCTCTGTCACCACCTGTATTGATCTCAAAATGTTTCTGCACAATTTTAGACTTTGGTACTGGATAGGCTAACCCTTCCTTGTATTTTATCTCATTCCTTACAAGCGTATTACTTTTTTTGCTTTTTCTAACATATTATCGACATGCTTAAATGAATTACAATAGCTGGAATATTTCACTTCAAACAATAAGGTGCACTTCAATGACTTGTCCAAAAGATATATTTCATCAAAGAATTTAACCATCTCCTGTTCATTAAATTTGATAAGAATGCACGTAATTTTATAGCCACATTCACTGAAAACAGTAGCCTGTTCTTTCAGCAGGGTAACATCCTCAGATAGACTGTTTGGAAATTTCCAACCTCTTAGTCCTTTTGGAACCCTTACCAGTGAAACACAGTCTTTTAAAAATGCATTGTCAAGCTCTAGTACTTTGCACTTAAGAAGTTTCTTTTCAAACAATTTAATTTGGTTATGAAAGGATCTGTTTACTTGGGAAAGCAATTCTGACTTCTGAAATCCTGTGAATGAACTGTTCAATCATGTAATTATATCTATATTGCCACAATGTTCAGCTTGTAGGTCTCGATTTGTTTCAAAACCATTGTTCAACTTGTTTCCTGCAGTGTCTACTGCAGGGTAGACACCATCAATATGTTCAAGAAACATGGGAATGGATCAATCCAAGTCAAAGAGAGCAAAGGAAAGTACAGTTGTGTACCTACCATAGATGTAGATGTTCGAG
This sequence comes from Protopterus annectens, assembly GCF_019279795.1. Taxonomy (NCBI): domain Eukaryota; kingdom Metazoa; phylum Chordata; order Ceratodontiformes; family Protopteridae; genus Protopterus; species Protopterus annectens. The sequence continues at coordinate 245,267,285 of NC_056750.1, forward strand.
TGTATTCACTGTTGCAGTCATTACTCTTGAGTTATCCTGCTGTCTTGGTCTGGCGTCAGTTGCTGTCACCTCTTCCCTGATGTCAGTGCGCCAGGGGTATAAAAGATGCAACCGATGCCATTTTCTTCAGTTTTTCTTGCCCCAGATGTCAGGTGCCCCCAAATTGGTAGGCTGAAAAATATGCCAATAAAAATGCATGCACAAAAATATCATTTCCTTCATCTACAAGCAAATACACCAAATAGGTTGTATAGGATAGAGAAGTGCAGATAAGTCCCAGCAAAGAAAAGGGGGATGGTGGGTGGGTAACCTGCACTGCAACAGTGAATACACTCGAACATCTACATTTATGGTAGGTACACAACTGTACTATGTTCAGCGTGTTTCACTGTTGCAGTCATTACTCTTGGGTTGAATCCCAAAGCTGAGGATGGGTGGCTGGGCTAAACAGGATTAGGAGAAGCTATGAGGCCCTGCAGAACTTCAGTGACAAAGTCTGCTCTGGACTTAGAGTAAAGAGGTAAGTGGTAGTGCTTTGTGAAAGTGTGCACTGAACTCCAAGTTGCAGCCTCTAAGATATCTTTGGTTGGTACTCCTCTGAGGAAGGCTGCTGAAGTGGCTGCTGCTCTGGTGGAATGAGGCCTAATGCCCTTAGGCACTGATTTGCCATGTTGAAAATAGCAGAAACGGATGCAATGGCCTATCCATTTAGAAATAGTCTGTACTGAGATAGCCTTTCCTTGTGATCCTGCAGCATATGACACTAAAAGTTGCTCAGTCTTTCTGAAAGCTTTAGTTCTGTCCAAGTAGAAGCGTAACTGCCTGTGTATGTCCAAAGAATGCAGAATTTTCTCATCCTTGTTCTGTGGATTTGGATAAAAGGTAGGCATGTGAATGGTTTGGTTGAGGGGCACACTGGACACCACCTTAGGCATAAATGTAGGGTTTGTCCTCAGAGAAACCCTGTCTGGATGAAAAATGATAAAAGGTTCCACAGCCATGACAGCTTGTAACTCCGAGACTCGTCTTGCAGAGGTTATTGCTAGGAGCAGAGCTGTTTTCCAGGATAAGAATTTTATATCTGCTGTTGATGCTGGCTCGAAAGGAGGCAGTGTGAATTTTTCCAAAACATAACTGAGGTCCCAGGCTGGAATTAGTGCTCTCCTTGGAGGCCTAATGGTTTTGGCCCCTCTGAGGTACTGCCTTATTAAAGGATGAGAATAGATAGGTGGTTCCGTACTGTAATGGGCTGAAATGGCATAGGCATGAATCTTAACTGATGAGAAAGAAAGGCCTTTGTTCAGCATCTCAGTTAGGTATTGTAAAATCTGAGGGATATTTGGTACACACGTGTCAATGCCTTGTTCCTGGTTCCAAGCACAGAATCTATTCCATTTTTCTGCATAAGATTTTCTGGTACTGGGCCTCCTGGCCTCCAAGATAACATCCATAACAGCTTTTGAAAGAGGAGTGTTCTGAATGGCTACATTATCCGCCATGCTGCCAGATTTAAGGTCCTGAGTTGGCTGTGCAGGATCTGATTGTTTTGTTGGGTCAGCAAGTGAGAAGTCTGAGGCAATATCCATGCTAGACCTTGAGATAAGCTCTTTAGGATTGGGTACCAGTGCTGGCGTGGCCAGTCTGGTGCAATCAGTATCATTTTTGGCTTCTCTTGTCTGACCTTTAGGAGTACCCTGGGAAAGAGAGGCAGTGGAGGAAAGGCATATACTGTTAGATTTATCCAGCTGAAGGATAGGACATCCACTTTCCATGCTTGCTTGTGATAAATCCTTGTGCAAAATCTCTGCAATTGGCAGTTGTGAGGGGAGGCAAATAGATCTATGTCTGGGCATCCCCATTTCTTTGTTATCATGCTGAAGACTTGTGGATCCAGTTTCCATTTATGAGGATCCATGAGGTTTCTGCTTAGTTCGTCTGCCAGAGTATTTGTTTTTCCTGGCAGGAATTGTGCTTGCAGCTGAACTTGAAAAGCCAATGCTGTGTCCCATAAGATCATTGCTTGTCTGCAGAGGGGGTAGGAATGTGTACCTCACTGTTTGTTTATGTACCACATGACTGTAGTATTGTTTGTCTTTATCAGTAGCTGTCCTGGATGAAGCAGGTCCTTGAAAGCTGTCAGGGCATTTTGAACAGCTAGCATCTCTTTTTGATTGATGTGAAGATGCATCTGGTTTGCAGGCCATGTGCCCTTAATACATTTTCCTGCCATATGGGCCCCCAGGCATAATCTGACGCATCCGTTGTCAGTGTCTGTCTGGCTGTGGGTAAACTGAATGGCAGACCCTTGTCGTGGTGACAGGCTTCTGCCCACCATCGAAACTCCTGTTGCAGGCAGGGAATGAGTGCAATTACAGTCTTCAGGCTGTGGCAATGCTGAGTACAAACACTTTTTAGATACCATTGTAGTTTCCTCATATGCAGTCTGGCATATGGAATTAGTAGAATGCAGGATGCCATGAAACCCAAGGCCTGCAGGATTTTCCTTGCAGATAAGTGGGTTTTTGTTGCCAAGTTCTTGAAGTAAGAAGTCAGATGCTTTTGTTTGTCTGGCGTGAGATAAGCCATCTGGGCAGTTGTATTTAAGCTTGCACCCAGGAATATTATCTCTTGAGAGGGCACTAGCTTTGATTTCTTTTCATTTACTGTGTACCCTAGGCCAATTAGTAATCTTTTTACAAACGCCAGATGCTGTAGAAGGATGTCTTTGTTCTCTGCTTGAATTAGGGAGTCGTCCAAGTAGGGATATATTTGAATTCCTCTTTGTCTGCAAAAATGCAATTACTGGTGCCAGGCATTTTGTGAAGACCCTGGGAGCAGTAGATAAGCCAAAGGGCAGTGCAGAGAATTGGTAATGCATTGAGCCAGCTATGAATCTGAGGTATCTTCTGCAAGATTGTCTGATTGGGACATGCAGGTATGCCTCTTTTAGGTCCAAAGGTACAAGCCAAGCCTTCTTGCCCAGCATGGGCAGTAGTTGCTGTAGAGTCAACATCTTGAATTTTGGAACTTCCAGAAACATATTTAGTATAGACAGGTCCAGTATTGGTCTCCAGGTTTTGTCCTTTCTGGGTACTAGGAAACGTCTGGAGTAAAATCCTTGCCCCTGCTCTTGTTGTGGTACTTGCTGAATGGCCCTCATGTCCATGAGGGCTCTAATTTGTTTTTGTGCCTCTGCCCATTGATTGTGTGGCAGGTCTGGCATACCTTTTGACCTTGGTAGAGTGTGAAAATGGAACCTGTAGCCTTGGGACACTATGTTCAGGACCCATTTGTCTTGGGTAACCATTTGCCAATTTGAAAAAAAAAAGTGTTAGTTTTCCCCCTAAGGGGGCTGCCAAAGGAAAAGTGCTGTGATCTGGCAGAGGAAAGTCATTGGGACTGTTTCCTGTAAGGTTATGATTTGTCTTCTCCGCTTTTGGAGGTAGGAACACCCCATTGTTTAGGCCTGTATGAGCCTTGGGGCTGAGATCTGCCTCTAGGATGCCTGTATCTGCCTCTCTGTGGTCTGTCTGACACTGGAAAGGACCACTTTTTAGAAGGCCAGTTCCTGCTAAACCTGGGTGGCTGTAATTGTAAGAAATCCTTAACTGTCTGCATGGATTTTGCTTTATCCTCCATTTTTTTCAACACCTCTTCTGCTTTGGTACCAAAGGATCATGCTGTAATGGTGCATCTAATAATTTTGCTTTAACATGATCAGGCAGATTCTGTTCCTTTAACCAAGCATGCCTTCTAATAACAGAACCTGTAACAGTGGCCCTGCAAGAGGCCTCCAGTGAATCATAACCACATTGCAAAGTATGCTTTCCCACTTGTTCAGCGGCATGCAATAAATCCTGCAATTCCTTGTTCCCTGAACATTCTGTATTTGTCAACAATTTTTGTTTAAGCAGTGACATTAAATATTGCTGATATTTAAGCATATGAAACTGACAATTTAAAGCCCTTACAGCCAAGGTAGCAGAAGTGTAGACTTTTTCCCCCATCTGTCTAGAACCCTAGAATCCCTATCAGTGGGGACAGGGTTTTTTGCAGTGGAAGCTTTAACCCCTTTGGGACCCTGGGATATAGTTTCTGGGTCAGCAGTGGGGTTTTTATATAGGAATTTATGAGAATCCGGGACCCTGTAGTATCTGTCTGGCTTATCAGGTGCAGGGGGTAAAGAGTCAGGAGATAGGCCAGACTCTGAAAATACATCATCTACAATGTCTAGAACAGGTGGAATAGCAAGGGGTCTGTGCTGAGGAAGTAGCAGAAAGTCTCTGAGCCTTTTCTTAGATTCAGAATAATCTTGGCTCTCCCAGTGGAAATGCTCCCTCATGGTATGCAGGGTTTCCCCAAAAGAGTAATCCTTAGGAGGAGAGGCTGAAGGAATGGATTCTTCAGCATCAGAATCCTCATAGGGAAGCATGGAATAATCCTGTTCAGAAGAGGAATCAGAGGGAATAGAAACCTGATCAGAAGAATCATACTCTGTCTCTTGCCTACGCCTCTTATCAGGAGGGGGATGGGAGCCCCTGATTAAAGTAATTAGGTCTTCGGCCATTTTGAGCATCTGTTTTTTAGGCATGGAAGTCTGAGTAGGAGAATGCTATACTTGTTTGTCTTTAGAGCTGCTTTAGTCTTTGTCTTTGAAGCTGAAGATGGCTCAATATATAGTTGTGTAGGTCTGAAGACACCCTCAGAAGCCGATGCCTGCTCAGCGGCTCCGGACCCATCTGAGGGAATGATTTTCGAGTGTCTGATACCTTGAGTATCCAGAGGCTCAGTCGGCTCTACGTGGGAGTCGCAAGCGGCCTGTGGCTCTGAGGTAGCGGGTGCCAGGGGCTACAAAAGCACCTCACTGAGAACCGGCGACTGGCCTAGCAGAGGCCTCGTCGTCAGTTTTGGACCTCGGATGCCTATCCTTTTCCTTGTCCTTGCATTTTTTTGTAAACTCCGGTTGTCGGGCTGTTCTGACGGCATTATATAATTAAATCTTTGGCCAAAGTAATGGAATGCAAAATCGAACCAACGCTTAATAGTGCGTTGGTTAAATCTAGCACAAAACCGACAGCTAGCAACGTTGTGATCAGGGCCTAGGCAAGGAAAACAGTAAGAGTGAAAATCCTTATGAGGTACTTGCTTCCCACAAGAAATACAATTGTTAACTTTTTCTGACATCACTCTGGAGCAAGAAAAAAGTTTCCGCAATGGGGTACTTAGCTTTAATGAAGACTTCGGTTCTGAAATTCGGATTTGAAAATCTCAGGAGTCGGCCGACCGGCACTTGCAAACTGCTTTTGCTTTGGGCAGCGCGCGGCAAGAAAGACTGGAGAAAACGGCGTCAGCTGCATCTTTTATACCCCCCCTGGTGCACTGACGTCAGGGAAGAGGCGACAGCAACCGACGCCAGACCTAGACTTTGGAATTCTGGCCGACTGAGGGTAGCCTGCCAGCAGGATAACCCAAGGGTAATGACTGCAACAGTGAAACACGATGAACATCAAGGTGCAATGTAAGAATGGACATCTGTATCACACAGGCAGCATAACAGGGAAATAGGATATGTGTGAATGTAGCACTGCAAGACAGGGATAGTACATTTAAGAAATGGACTGAAATGACCACTGTAGGACATAGTTTACCTGAGAAGATAGATGAAACATGTAGAAGAGAGTCAATGTAGATAAAAGACACCATATCAGAGGTATGAGATAAAAATGTCAAAATGGATTAGGGCAGAAGTACGGCATATCTGAAGAAAAGGATGAAACTGGGGAATAGATCAATGTAACACCGTGACAGCCTACCAGGAACAAAATGAAACATAGGGATGGGTCTATGCAGGACAGAAATGGCATATCAGATGGTGGGACAAAACAAGTACATGGCATCACATTATCTTCACAATGTTACATTTTTTTTAATAATTCCTATATGAAACAAGATGAAACATGGGGATGGGCATATGCAGGGCATTTGGTATATCAGAGGGATGGGATACAATATGTACATGGCACTATATTTGCATAATATGCAAAGCCATGGAATGAATTATGGAAATGATTAACATGCTTTAGACACTGAACCCAAACCATTTTGACTTTGTCAAGGGAAGTTCATGTCTACAAAACTTGGTGGACTTCTTTGAAAAGGTCACCAAGGCAATAGAAGAGGGGAAAGCTGTACATACCACCTGCCTGGACCTGGCTAAGGCATTCGGTATAATACCCTCCCCGTCAGGTATAGTTGACAAACTCACCAAACTGGGCATAAGTCCCTTACATTACTCACTGGATTGCCAGCTGGCTCACAAACAGGACCCAGGAAATTAGGGTAGGTTACAGTACCTCCACCAAGAGAACAGTCATCAGTGGGGTACCTCAGGGTTCCATGCTGGGACTGCTCCTATTTGGCATCTACTTCTCACAGGTAAAGGCTAATGTCAAGGGCCTCTGACTGACCAAGTTCAGCGATGACTGCAAATTGGGAACTATCACAGATTCCCCTCATGACATAAACAACTTACAAGAGAGATGACAGGTGCCAAAGTCATGGACTAAACTTGGTGCTAAAAAGCATTTACAGTGCCTTTTGGGAAAGCTGCCACCTAGGATAATTACCCCATTGATACAACACCCCTAAGAGTTGACCCAGTAATCAGGGATCTGGGAACATATGCAGACAGTAATCTAGCCTTTGACTAACATGTGGCCAAGGTAGTAAGAAAATCATTCTATGTTGCCCAACTTAAAAGTAAGGGCATGGGACCTAAGTCCAAAGAAGTCATATTGCCACTTCATTCAGTCCTTTTCCGACCCCTCATTGAGTATAATGCTCCCTTCAGCATGTACCTGTACAAACATATGCAACAGTTGAAAAGCCCGCAAAGATTTCTTCCAAGTAGAATCCAGGGAATACACACACTATCATATACAGATCACTTTAAACCTTATCTCTGTCTCATACAGGTTAATGAGAGGCGATCAGTGCCTGGCATACAAGGCAAAGGCATCCCCTAGATTCAGCTCTGATGAACATTTTACACATCCACAAAATGAATAGCATCAGAACCACAAGATCGAAGGATTTAATTTTTGCTTGTGATATAAATAAGACATGTTGGCAAGACAGATATGTGTTGCAGAGGACCTCCATGCCCTAGAACAAGCTCTCCATTCATGTAAAGTAATGTCCATCCCTAACCCTATTTAAGCACAATCTTGACCAATGGATGGGAAATCAGAAATTCACCTCACGTCTGTCCCCATGACTCTGACAGAGACAAACAGCAATGTCCAAACTAACATACCTCCCCCACATAACCTCTAGAAGCTTCCTAACACCCCCCCCCAACCTAACAAACGCCCAAGATTCATAGGGATACAATTGGGTTGGACATAGTAAGGCTTATAAAGGCCCTGATGATCACTAGCCTAGTATATACCTATGAACGTACAGACAAGCTAAGGATAAATATCGACATACAAATCTATGAATGAGTGTCAGCATGTACTGTAGCATACTAACACTACACAAATGAACGGGTAAAGGATAGGAAGACAAAGGATTACAAAATAGTGTGAGCAGTAAAGGGCAGTTTTCATGCTACATTATTCTAACTACTGTTTGTTTTGGTAAGAACCTTCAATAGCAAATTGCCCGGAATGAGACATATCCACAGTAAAGATCTGCACAGCGAATTCAGAAAATTTCATTTATCTAGCTAACACACTCAGTTCATTGTAAAAGCTCTTCATGGAAAGAACAAGACATCAGTCCCATTGATTAAATGGAGCTGACATGTGCTGATGCCCTTCAGGTACCCATAAAGGCATGGATGTCAGGATGCCAAGTGCAACTATAGCTACACAGGTACCTGACAAATAACCATATTATGTAGGTAGTTTGCATACATTTCTGTACTGCAGTGAAGAAGTGAGAAAACTTAAGTTCACCACTGCTGTGCTACAATCAACTACTCATCAAGGTTCTAAAAGATGTGATGATGGGGAGACAGTCCTCTTAGGGGATGTAGCATTCATCCTGCAGCTTTACCCTCCAACAATACTTCCAGGGCTAGTGCTCATAACTAGATACAGGCAGGGTAAAGGACAGTATACAGAGAAGTGTATTATGTGCCACTACTCAAACATGTCACAAGGTAGCTGGGGTGGTAAAAGAAACCCCCCACAATTCAACAGCCTACTGGTTTCACAACTGTAACTCTTGCCTCCGCAGTCAACCAACTACTACTTTAAAATGCAATTAAACATCTTCTAAAACAAGGGCCACCTATGTATTGCATCTTTGAGTAAAAGTACTAAAAAGGCAGAGGTTATCAGCTGCAAGAATCTGAGATCACTGAAAGCAAAGTCAAAAGCTGAACTAAAAACGAAGAAGAAAAAGAACCCAGTGGCATGAAACTACATGCCTGTTTTATGTTTTTCTTTTCATAAGCTGTGTGCTGCTGTTTCTATAAACAAGGTATAAACTCCAAGAGCACACAAGCGCGCGCACACACACACCCACACGCACACACCCACACACACACACACACGCACACACACACACGCACACACACACACACACACACACACGCACACACACACGCAAACCATATTCTGTAGGTAGTTTGCATACATTTCAGTACAAGAAAAGCCCTTCACTGCAGTGAAGAAGTGAGAAAACTTAAGTTCACCACTGCTGTGCTACAATCAACTACTCATCAAGATTCTAAAAGATGTGATGATGGGGAGACAGTCCTCTTAGGGGATGTAGCATTCACCCTGCAGCTTATAAAGCAGTAGTTAGAATAATGTAGCATGAAAACTGCCCTTTTAATTTAGGGACAGCCAGTACCTCCCATCCCTCCAAAACTCAACACATGCTCACTGCTGTCCATACAAGAAAATGTCCACCCCCAAAACTTAAGGATATGTAATCTCTGTCTCTCTCACTGTCTCACACATGCACACAGACTACTTATGATGCCAGGAGAAACTGTACCCTCACAAACTGCTTCGCATTCTGTGCCTCCCCCCAGATATATATATATGCACACACACACACACACACACACACACACACACACACACACACACACACACACACACACACACACACACACACACACACACACTGCTATTGATGCAGTCACACGTTGCATCTACTCCCCCACATACTCTTAAGACATATTACACTGCTACCCTCCCTATGCATACTTCTGATGTGAAGTCAATAAATTTTAAGTCCTTTTACTTCTGAAAAGTAATTATTTACAAGCATCCATCACTATTTTGCAGCCTGTTTTAAACCTCAAACAAGTGTCAGAAATCCAGTTTGTGAAATAAGCCTAAAGAGTACAGGCAAACTCTAGTCATAACATCTTAATTTTGCTTAATCTTAACATACCACAAACAGCTCTTCTGAATTGAAAAACATACACAGATATTTTTATAATTAAAAAGTAAACTTGGGAAAGTACCATTGCATAAAATCTTACTATAACAGTAGATATCCTTCTTTTCAATGTTGCATTATTCTTCACCGTAGGGATCTCCTGCCAAGGATAGCCCAGTGTTCAGCCATGATACCAAAGCCTTTAGATCTTGTATGTGCCCGTACATCACATATATCTTTTCCATACAAGATGTAGGGCATAAAGGTTACATACGAATTTAGTTATTCAGAACTGAATTACCCCAGAAGACAACAATCTCCATAGGACAAAGGAGGCCATGCACATCCAGAAGGAGAAATTGCAGATGGAAAAGGGGGCGGGAACATCAGCTAGAAGGCTAACTAAATCAAAGCCCAAAAGAAACAAGGGGGATGGAGGGAGGGACTGAATAATGCAAAAGTGAAGAGAAGGACATCTACTGTTAAGGTAAGATTTTACACAACTGTACAATGTCTTTCTGTACCACTGTTGTACTATTCTTTACATTACGAACAGTAAAAAAGGCTCAGGAAAAGAGGGGGAGGTGGAAGGCTGGGAAGAGCCCTTAACAAACCCATACAGGCTGGCCCTAGCAAAACCTGCTCTGGCCCTAGAAATCATATATAATTTACAATGCTTAGTAGAGGTATGCACTGAGGACCAAGTAGTAGCTTCGAGGATGGAAGTGGCATCCATACCCTTAAAGAAAGTATGAGAAGAGGCAACAGCCATTGTGGAATAAGCTCTAACTGAAGTAGACAGATACTTGCCATGAAAAGAATAACAAAAGGAAATGGGCCTTAGATATCCAGGAGGAGATGGTTTGTTTAGAAACTGTCAAACCTAATGTCCTGTGATGAAAAGAAACAAAACGCTGGTCAGACCTACGAATGACCTTAGTTTTATCCAAATAATAACTGAACTGTCTGTGCAAATCCAATTATATGCAGGGCCCTCTCACTAGCAGACTAGGGAGAGGGATAAAAGTAAGGAAGTTGTACTGCTTGATTCAAGGACAACTCATTAACAACCTTGAGGATAAAAGAAGGATTAGTATGAAGGAGCAACCCATCCCTATGAAAAAACAAAAAAGGAGGAATGGCCATAAGGGTCCAAAGCTTAGAACTCTCACAGCAGAAGTGAGAGCCAGCAAAAAAACAGTCTTCCATGTACAATATTGCAGAGAAGCTAAAACTGTTGGCTCAAAAGGAGCCTGGGTCAATTTTTACAAAACAAAATTAAGGTCCCAAGGAGATGGAATAGGCATTTTTTTTTGGGGGGGGGGGCGCTAAGATGCAGGACACCTTTAAGGAACTGTTTGACTTCAAAACAGGAAATCAAAGAAGAAGTCAAGGCCAGGCAGGCACAAATAACTGACAAATGGGCCTTTACAGAAGAACAGGACAAGCTAGAATAAAGCAACTCACACACATAGGAAAGAACCAGAGGGACCCACACTGAAAAATGGTCCTGGCTATGACCATGGCAATAGACAGAAAATATTTTCCATTTGGACATATAGGATTTTCTGGTTGTAGGTTTTCTCACCTCCTGTAAAACCCCGAGCACATCCTAAAAGGGATCAAAACTCTATCATCCACAGTGTCAGTCGAAGAGTAGACAACTGATACTGGGTGAGTGACCCTTTGTCCTGTGTGAGGAGGTCCAACTGGTGAGGTAACTTGTGGTGACTGCCCCTAGCCAGATGCATTAAGGGGAGAACCAGTGTTGTCTTGACCAAAAGGGAGTCACTAGCAAGGTTTCTGGGGAATCCAGCTGAATCTTCTGCAGGACCCTTGAAGTAGAGGAAGGGGAGGGAAGGCAGAGTGAAACATCCCCTTCCAAGGAGAAGAAAAGGCATCCATCTTCCACCGCAGATTGCATGGCACTCTGGAATAGAAGACAGGGAGAGATGTCTGTTCAGAAGAGAAGGAAAAAGTCTATCTGTGGGGTATTCCGCAGGTAGCTCTATGCCCAGAAACACATCTCTGTGTAGCATCCATTCGTGAGCCTGTGTTTTGGACCTGCTCAAGGATTCTGCAACTAGACTGTGCTATGAAGGAATGTATACTGCCTGAAATGTTAGCCGACAACTGATAGCCAGATCCCAGGCCACCACATCATTGTGGTGTTGTCTGTGTAAACCTTCATGGGAGCTGGAAAGAACATGGGGTGAAAAGCCTGAAGGGCTAGAATTAGGGCTCTTATTTCTTAGATGTTGATATGGTCTGACTTTTGATGAAGGGACAAGAGACTTTGAACTTTCAGGTGACCACAGGAAGCCCCACCCCACATCTGAGGCATCAGTGAACAGTTCTCATGAGAAAGAACCCATGGCTGAAAGGGCAGGCCTTGGTTGAGGGCAATTTGAAAAATCTACCACTCAAACTCCCACTTGAGACATGGAAGGAGAAGCAGTCTGAAATCCAGAGGGTGGCAATGCTGAAGCCAAAATGACTTAAGGTACCACTGAAGCTTCTGCATGTGCAGTCTGGCAAGAAAGAGCAATGGAATAGAAGGGACCATGAATCCTAGAGCGTGAAGAAACTCTGTTGATGGAATCCCAGGCAGAGGAAAAAGAGACTGAAAGAGAGCTGTCAAAGACAAAACCTTTGCATGTGGAAGAGAGGTCAACATCGGCACTGTCTGAATCCTGCAGACCAGACACACATGATCCTAAAAGGGAGTCAGGACAGACATTTGGAAGTTGATTGTGAACTCTAGACTTTGAAGGAAAGATATGGTGAACTCCAAAGCCTGTATCCTTGGGAGAAGGTATATGAATCAACAGGCCGTCTAAACAAGGAAAATCCAACTGCCTTGGAGCCTGCAAAGGGCAATCACAGGAGACAGGCATTTTGTGAATATCCTTGGGGCAGGAGAGAGGATAAAGGGCAATGAAGAGAACTGAAAATGAGAGGATGAAACAGAGAAAAGTAAAAACTTCCTGAAAAGAGGGTGAATAGGAATATGAAGTAAGCATCCTTCACATCCAAGGACACCAGAAAAGCCTGGGGCATTAACAGAGGAAGCAGGGTTTGAAGAGAAAGAATCTGAAAAGAAGGATCCTTGAGAAAGTTGATGAGCAAGGAGAGATCCAGTATAGGTCTCCAAGCGCCCTCCTTTTGAAGAGCCAGGAACATTCTGGCATAAAATCCCTTTCCCACTTGGGAAGGAGGGACAGGCTGAGTAGTTCTGGGACCCAAGAACCTCTGAGAAATGAGGAAGCTGCTCAAGAGAGGGTTGAGGAATCCTCAAAAAGGGAGAAAGAGAGAGACTTCCACACCATGAAGTAACTCTGAAGGACGATGGACAGAACTCAAGAATCTGAAGTGATAAGTTGCTAGACTGGAAGACACAGGGACAGCTGAAGAGACAAGGGAATTGGCCAAGGATAAGTGGGGGCAAAATTTCAAAGAAAAGCAGGAGTAGCCCGCCTACCACCCTTCCTGCCTTTAGTGGCCTGATGAAACGGCCTGCAAACAAAAGTAAACATAGTAGGATAGTTCCTCTGGAACTCAGAGAAAATGGACACAAAAATATGTTTAAGGTCCTTCTGGATATTAGATACCTGAGAAGAATCCTACAAAGTATTCCATCATTCTGGCTACTGTTCCTCCAAAAGACAACTCTTCAAAAGGAGACCCACAGCTAATGGACTCCTCTTCATCTGATCAGCAGTGTCCCCCGGCTGTGATAGATTAAATCCGGGGGACTGGATCACTATAGAATGAAACAAGACAATAGGAATGGGAAGGATGAAGAAATAGTGTATAAAATATGAGGCAGTGGGAAAGGGCAAATGGAAGTAAACCACGCAAAATTAACACAAAGAAATGCTAAAGACAGTGCAGGAACAAAAATAAGCATCTTTAATTCATATGATCTACAAGTTTTATAAAATGTGTTCAAGGCAGACACTCTGAGGTTCATTTTCCAGTAAATTCATTAAATCAATAAATTAACACCAGAATTAAATTAGACCCAAATAAAGACAACAGTATCCCTTTCAAGAGGGACATGGGGCAGAACAAGTACAATCTCACTTACATGAGTACACCACTTAAACTTTGGGTCCTTCATAAGTGTCCAGTCTGTTAGCTTCTTGTTAAAAAGTTGATAAGCATCTTCATCCAGACAATCACGAAGCTTTAAAGAAACCAAAGTGAAAAGGGAAACAAAACATAAGTTACTCTTTCAGTTATAAAAATGCAGCAACGTCAAAAGAATATCTGGGCAGTGACAGATTCTGTTAAACACATAAAATAAATGCAAAATGGCACCTTCAAAATCTCTAAAAATGGCCTTGCATTTTCAAAAGTTATGAATGCACAACAATTACTGAAAATTATAAATGAAATTTGTACTTTACCAGAACACAGCTCTGTTATTTACTGCAGTATGGTGGCTGGTGACTTCATTATAAAACTTCCTCTGGGGAAGGCAGATGACTGATTCAATTACCTGATAACTGGGCAGGTAAGCTAGCCCAGCATGTTATGCTTAACTTGATGAAACACTCTTAAAACACTATATTAATAAGTACAAAATGGATGTGAATGTTTACATAAAACGTTGATCAGGTGAAAAGTACAGTTTTGTACCTACCATAAATGTAGATGTTCGAGTGTATACCCTGCTACAGTCATCACACTTGGGTTATCCTGTCGTCAGGCGGTCCCGCAGTCGGCCTGAATTCCAAAGTCTTAGTCCGGTGTCCGTTGCTGTCGCTTCTTCCCTGACATCAGTGTGCCAGGGGTATATAAGAGGCATCCAACGCCATTTTCTTCAGTTTTTCTTGCCCCAGATATCAGGTACCCCCCTAAAAGGTGGTTAGTAGATAGTCCCAATAATAAATGATTAGCACAAACAAAACATCCCTGCAGCTATAAGCAAATACACTACAAAGGTTGTATCAGATTTTAAGGTATTGAAAGGTCAGAGGGGAAGGAGGGAGGGTAACCTGGACTGCAGCAGGGTATACACCCGAACATCTACATTTATGGTAGGTACAAAACTGTACTATGTTCATCGTGTTACCCTGCTGCAGTCATCACACTTGGGTTGAATCCCAAAGCTAAGGATGGGAGGTGGAGTCAACAGGGATAGAGGAGGCTAGGAGGCCCTGCAAAACTGCAGTGGCGAAGCCAGCTCTAGTCTTAGAGTAAAGTGGTAAGTGATAGTGTTTGGTGAAGGTGTGTACTGAACTTCCAGAATATCCTTGGTTGGCACCCCCCTGGGGAAGGCTGTAGATGTAGCTGCTGCCCTGGTGGAGTGGGGCCTTATGCTAGCAGGAACTGGTTTTCCATGATGGGTGTAGCAAAAATGTATGCAATGTCCTGTCCATTTGGAAATGGTCTGTTTTGAGATAGCCTTTCCTTGTGATGCTGTAGCATAGGATACAAATAGATGGTCAGATTTTCTGAAAATCTTAGTTTTATCCAAGTAGTAACGTAGTTGCCTGTGAATGTTCAAGGAGTGCAGGAGTCTTTCTCCTTTGTTCTGTGGATTTGGGAAGAAGGTGGGTAAATGGATGGTTTGATTTAGAGCCGCACTGGATACCATCTTTGGCATACAGGAGGGGATGGTTCATAGAGAAACTCTGTCTTGATGAAAAATGAGGAAAGGCTCTACTGCCATTCGTGCCTGAAGCTCCGAGACTCTTCTGGCTGAAGTAATTGCTAGCAGCAGGGCAGTCTTCCATGATATAACCTTTAAATCAGCTGAGAAAGCTGGCAGCGTAAGTTTTTCCAGAACAAAGTTGAGGTCCCAAGTTGGTGTTGGTGCTCTCCTGGGAGGCCTAATGTTTTTGGCTCCCTCTGAGGTATTGCCTTAGAAGTGGATGTGAAAATAAGGGAGGATCTGTGTTGTAGTGAGCTGAAATAGCTGAGGCGTGGATTTTAATAGATGAAAAGGAAAGTCCTTTGTGTAACAGCTCAGTTAAATATTGTAGAATCTGAGGTACGCCCGGTTCAGGGTATTTGGGCCTTTAGCTTGGTTCCAGGCGCAAAATCTTTTCCATTTGTCTGAGTAGGCTTTCCTGGTGCTGGGCCTCCTGGCCTCCAGAATGACATCCATAACAGCTTGTGAAAGATGAGCTGGCTGGTTGCTTAGGTGATTTGCCATGCAGCCAAATTTAAGGTTTTGAGCTGGCTGTGTAGAATCTGACTGTCTTGCTGTGTGAGCAGATGGGGAATTTGTGGTAAAATCCATGGTGGGCCGTGGGCCATGTTCCTTAGTAGTGGGTACCAGTGTTGGCATGGCCAGTCCAGAGCAATGAGTATCATTCGTGGTCTCTCCAGCCTCACTTTCAGCAGCACCTTTGTGAGAAGGGGTAATGGAGGAAAGGCATATACTGTCAGCATTTTCCAACTGAATGAGAGTGCGCCCACTTTTCAAGCTTGATGGTGAAATGTCCTTGTGCAAAATTTTGATAGCTGATAGTTTTGGGGGTTGGCAAACAGGTCTATGTCTGGGCGCCCCCATTTTTGAGTTATCATTGCAAATACTTGTGGATGCAGTTTCCACTCGTGGGGATCCATGATGTTCCTGCTTAGGTCATCTGCCAATGTGTTCTTTTTTCCTGGCAGGAATTGAGCTTGTAATTGAACTTGGTAAGCCAGTGCTGTGGTTCCACAAGGTCATTGCTTGCCTGCATAGAGGGTAGGAGTGTGTACCCCCTTGCTTGTTTATGTACCACATTACTGTGGTGTTGTCTGTCCTTATTATCAGCTATCCTGGATGTAAAAGGTCCTTGAAGGCTGTCAGAGCATTCTGTACAGCTAGCATTTCTTTTTGATTGATGTGCAGATTTCTTTGATCTGCAGTCCAATGCCTTGAACGCACCATCCTGCCATGTGTGCCCCCAAGGCATAGTCCGATGCATCTGTTGTCATAGATTGCCTGGCTGGGGGTAAGGTGAAAGGCTGACCCTTGTTGAGGTGACATGCCTGTGACCACCATAGAAACTCCTATTGAAGGCAGGGAATGAGAGGTATCACTGTTTCCAAGCTGTGGCTGTGTTGAGTCCATACGCTTTTCAGGTACCATTGTAATCTCCTCATATGCAGTTTTGCAAATGGTATAAGTAGTATGCAAGATGCCATGAAGCCCAAGGCCTGCAGAATTTTTCTTGCAGGGAGTTGGGTCTTTGTTGCCATTATTTTGAAGTATCGAGTTAGCTGTAGTTGTTTGTCTGACATCAGATAAGCCATCTGGGCCATTGTATTCAAGCTGGCACCCAGGAATGTCATATTTTTTGAGGGCACTAGTTTTGATTTCTTTTCATTTACTGTGTACCCTAGGCAACTTAGAAGGTGTTTTACAAAAGCCAGATGTTGTAAGAGAATGTCCTTGCTTTCTGCTTGGATGAGGCAGTCGTCCAGGTATGGGTATATTTGAATTCCTCTTTGTCTGCAGTATGCAATTACTGGTGCCAGGCATTTTGTGAAGACCCTGGGCACAGTAGATAAGCCAAAGGGCAGTGCAGAGAATTGGTAATGGGTTGAACCTGCAATGAAATGGAGGTATCTTCTGCAATTTTGTCTGAGAGGGACATGCAGGTATGCCTCCTTGAGGTCCAACATTACTAGCCAAGCTTTCTTGCCCAACATGGGAAGAAGCTGCTGTAGTGTTAGCATCTTGAATTTGGGTACTTGCAAGAAGGTGTTTAGAATTGAAAGGTCCAGAATGGGTCTCCAAGCATTGTCCTTTCTGGGGACTAGAAAGAGCCTTGAGTGAAATCCTTGGTCTTGCTCCTTTGTAGGTACCAGTTGAATGGCCCTCATATGTCCATGAGAGCTGTAATTTGTTTTTGTGCCTCTGCCCATTGATTTTGTGGCAGGTTTGGCATTCCTTTTATCCTTGGGCATGGTGTGGAAATGGAATCTGTATCCTTGTGAGATAATGTCTACGACCCATTTGTCCTTTGTGATGATGTGCCAGTTGTCTGCAAAACGTGCTAATTTTCCTCCCAAGGGAGCTGCCAAGAGAACTTTGCTTGGCAGTTTGAGGTTTAAGTCATTGTATTTGTCTTCTAGTAGTTTGGGACCTGTCTTCTCCTCCCTTCTGTGTTGCAGTGCCCCATTGGTGAGGTTTGTAAGGTATTTGTGCTTGACCTCTGCCCCTTGGGCATCTGTATTTACCCCTCTGTGGTCTGTCAGAAGCTGGAAAGGACCAATTTTTTGTTGGCCAATTTCTGCTGAAGCATGGGGGTTGTACCTGTAAGAAATCTTTGACCGTCTGCATAGATTTTGCCTTATCCTCCATTTTCTTTAAAACCTCTTCTGTTTTAATCCCAAATAAGTCATCCTGCTTTAAGGGTGCATCTAGTAACTTTGCTTTAACAAGATCAGGCAGAGTTTGTTTCTTTAACCAAGCATGCCTACCTATAACAGACCCAGTGACAGCTGCTCTACAGGAAGCTTCCAAGGAATCAAATCCACATTGTAAAGTATGTTTGCCCACCTGTTCAGCTGCATGCAACAGATCCTGCATTTCCTTGAATTCAGACTGTTGAGGGTGCGTGCTCATCTTTTGTTTTATTTGAGACATTAGGAATTGCTGGTATTTCAGCATGTGAAATTGAAAATTTAGTGCTCTCATAGCTAGAGTAGCTGAGGTGTAAACCTTCTTCCCCCACCTATCTAGTGCTCTGGAGTCCCTTTCAGAAGGTACAGGATTTTTAGCCATAGAAGCCTTAGCCCCTTTGGGACCCTGGGAGATTGTCTCTGGGTCAGCAACAGGGCTTTTGTAAAGGAATTTGTGTGAGTCAGGCACTCTATAATATCTGTCTGGTTTGGCTGGAGCAGGAGGAAGAGAATCTGGATTTAAACTAGATTCTAAGTAAACATCATCCACAATGTCTAAAACTGGAGGGATAGCAAGTGGTCTGTGCTGGGGAAGTAAAAGAAACTCTCAGAGCCTTTTCTTTGAGTCGGAGTAGTCCTGACTTTCCCAGTGGAAATGTTCCCTCATGGTATGCAAGGTTTCCCCAAAGGAATAGTCTTCAGGGGGAGAAGCTGAGGGAATGGAATATTCAGCATCAGAATCTTCATAAGGAGGAAAGGAGTAATCCTGCTCCCTCAGAGGAGTCTGAGGAAATAGAAACATGGTCAGAGGAGGCATAATCCTCCTCATGTCTAGGCCTTTTGTCTGGGGGAGGGGGGTTGGGAACCCCTGATCAGAGTAATCAAATCTTCAGCCATCTTAAGCATATGTTTCTTAGGCATGGGGCCTTGAACTGGAGACTGAAGTACAGTCTTTTTAGGTTTTAGTGGAGTCTTTAGCTTAGCATAAGATTTAATGGTGAGAGTAGTCGGCCTGAAGACCCCTTCTGAAACCGAAGGTGTTTTCATGGCTTCTCCTTCAGCAATGTTGTCGATAGGGCCTGAAGAGTAGGCCTGCGTCGGCCTAGTACTCTCAGTTTGAGAATCCGAAGCGGTCTGGGGTTCCAATTCTGCGGTCGTCAGGGGCTGCGTAGGCGCCTCACTGAAAAGCGGAGAACCGGCGACCGGACCAGCCGAGGCCTCGGAGTCTGGCTTGGATCTAGGCAGCCTGTCCTTATCTTTGCGGTTTTTATGCACGCCATTAGTCGGCTGCTCCGACGGTATAGTGTAATTAAATTTTCTACGGAAGTAGTGTCGTGCGAAATCAAAGCGTCGCTTTATAGTTCGCTTATTGAACCTAGCACAAAACCAACAACCAGTGACGTCGTGATCTGGGCCTAGACAAGGTATACAATAAGAATGAAAGTCCTTATGAGGTATTTGCTTCCCACAAGAAATACAATTATTAACTTTTTCTGACATCGGACTGAGGCAAGAAAAGGTTCCCCAATGGGGTACTTAGCTTTTGAAGACTTCGGACTGAAATTCCATTCGAAAATCTCAAGTGTCGGCCGACAGGCACTTGCGAACTGCTTCTGCTTCAGGCACCACGTGGCAAGAAAGACTGAAGAAAATGGCGTCGGATGCCTATTATATACCCCGGGCGCACTGATGTCAGGGAAGAAGCAACAGCAACCGACGCCGGACCAAGACTTTGGAATTCAGGCCGACTGCAGGGCCGCCTGACAACAGGATAACCCAAGTGTGATGACTGCAGCAGGGTAAAACGATGAACATCAATACGTGTACAGACTGCTGGGAGTTCACTCAGCACGGGCTGCCACTTTAGGGGGCAGACGATAAAACAGAAAACATTCCTAAAGAATGTATGAGGAAAAGGGCTTTTATTTGCAACTACCACAAATGACTAAAGACTTTTTGGTAAAGGACATGATAACAAACAAACTAGACCATACTACTACTACTACCTGAACTATTTATTTGCATTACTGATACACCAGTGCAGAACAAACTACCTTATCATTGTATGCAACAATCATTCCCCAATGTAGCACACATCATCGTCCCTTTCTATACAACACAGTTCTAGAACAATACTAGAGTCCTCACTGCCCAAGTGTAGCATGAACTATTATTATCTTCTGAGTAATATGGCTCCATTGTAAAACAAAGTACCTCTCATTCTGTGCAACCCTCTCCCACTGCCATACACATCACCTGCTCACAGTATGCAAGCAAGCATGCCCCACTGCAACACGTCATCTATTCACTGTAGGTAACATTACTTTCACTGCAACACACATACAGTACTATTTTGAGGCCTGCCCCTTGTGCAGAAGCAAGATGCCTACACAAGCTGCAGATGTTTCAGCTTCAGGGATGGACCTGATGCACCCAAAGGGTCAGTTGGTGGACAGCCACTGTATTGCAGTATATGAGACAGCATTACCTTTGCTGGAAAACAAGGAACTAGCAATTAGCACAGCAGATTAAAGCTAGGAGATGATAAACAGATGATTTCTGTAGTCCAAACTTTGGTTCCCTCAGATTGAATTACCTGCTGTGTGTTTCTTAGCAAGTCACTTAATAGTGCTCCCAGGTTGAATCTAACATAGGTAAAGGTGGGTCAGTGCTCTTTAACAAATACAAACAAACATATTGTTCCCAGTGGAGTATGAAAAAGTTCCATGTGGATCATTGTTCTTTAATGCTCACAAACAAACAAGTAAATAAATAAATAAATAAACCTAAAGGCTGCAAAATGTTACAGAAGGGGGAGCAACAGACAGCCAGCACGACTTGCAAATGGTCACCTAGTACATGCTAATGTCACTGCAAGATGCTCCTCCCTGCAAGGGATTTTGACTGACCAATGGCTTGTAGTGAACATCTGCCTTTCTCTGTGTTTGCTATTTGACCTAGAACTTTGTTATCTCCTTATAAGAAGTCAGGAAGTCTACTAATTGGCAAAGGGATATCAATGACACCACCTGAAATAAGCTATGAAGAAAGTCAAGGCAGACAGAATAAGGGGAACTAAGGGAATAAGCTGAAAATTAGCAGTGATCAGGTGGGGAAAGGGTGCATAGTGTATTATAAATGTACAAAGCAGCTCCCTGTTTTCTGCAACAATTCTTTCACTGCAGCACACAGTACCTACTCACTGCATGTAACACTGTCCTACTGCTCCTACATAAAGTATGAAACACATTGGCTAACTGCAATAACCAGTACCTAATAAATGTATGCAACCCTGTTGTACTGCAACATATGGCCCCTATTCATTGTACATAACACTATCCTACTGCAGTATATAGCATGTACTCAGCATATATATATATATATAAAACACTATCCCACTGTACTACATACCAACCATTCTTTGAATGCAACACTACCCCACTGTGCTATGTATCTACTCTGTCTAACACTACCCCACTGTACTACATACTATACACTCACTGTAATTAACGGTCCCCCACTGGACTACATACTACTCTATTACTATGTAACACTACCCCACTACACTACCTACAGTCTGCTCAATGTGATACTTTCCCACTGTGGAATGTACTATCTACTCACTGTATACAACAATATTAATTGAACTACATACCATTTACTTATTGTAACACTACCCAACTCCGCTACAAACTATTTACCTATTTTATGTAACACTGCCACACTACTGTGTCACAGTAAATACTATCTACTCACTGTACTTAACACTGCCACCTGCAGTCTACAGTACCTATTCATGCACAAAACACTATTACACTGCAACACAGACATTATACACTGTATGTAACACTGTCCCAAGCAACACATATTACTTTGGGATTCATTAACAGTACATCAAGCCTCACAAGACTCAGTGTGTCGTAAATGAAATGTACACAGTGAAAAATGTCACACCACAACAAAATGCCTACAGAAACATTGCACAAACGTAATGCACATTGTTTCCACCCACTATATCCCCAGTGCAGGGACTGTTCATCAACTTCACAAATGCTCTAAGAACTACATCAAAGGTTGCACAAAGTTGGGGAAAGGGAAAAATATTTAAAAAATCAACTTTTCCTTTATTTTCAATGATATGATCTTGATATGATCAATGGGCGTGACTCTTGATAACAGCCAACACAATGTAATGGCTACTGTGCATGTCCTAACTTAATACATGACACTCAGTGTTAAAATACATGACACTAAGTGTTAATAAAACAGGATGACTGTCAACAAAAAGTACAGTTGTGTACACTTACCATAAATGTAGATGTTCGAGTTTATTTATTGTTGTAGTTATTGCACTTGGGTTATCCTACCAGGGGTAGCCCTCAGTTGGCCCGAATACCAGAGGCTTAGTATTTCTGCATTGGCTGCTGTCACTTCAGAACTGACGTCAGGTTGTCAGTGGTATAAAAACAGGCAGCCGACGCCATTACATCAGTTTTTCTGCCCCAAATGTCAGGAGCCCCCAAATAGGGAGCTAAGCTATGGTGGAATAACACCACCAGTAAAAAATAAATACCAATAGCCCTGTAAGGAGTGAGGAAGAGAGAGAGAGGGAGACAAGGGGGCTGGAGGGTGGGAAACTAGGACTGCAACAGTGAATACACTCGAACATCTACATTTAAGGTAAGTGTACACAACTGTACTATGTTCTTCGTGTTCCACTGTTGCAGTCATCACACTTGGGTTGATTCCCAAAGCTGAAGAATGGGTGGAGGCAGTCAAGAAGAGTTGGGGCTGGCTAGTATGCCCTGCAGGACTGCTGTAGCAAAACCTCCCCTGGATTTGGAAAAGATAGGCAGGTGGTAATGCTTGGTGAAGGTATGAACAGAACTCCATGTTGCAGCTTCCAGAATGTCCCTGATGGGGACTCCTCTGAGAAAGGCTGTAGAGGTTGAAGTTGCTTTAGTGGAATGTGTTCTGACCCCCTGTGGGAGTGGTTTTCCATGGTGTTCGTAACAGAAATGGAGACAGTGTGCTATCCATTTGGAGATGGTTTCTTTTGATATGGCCTTGCCCTCTGCCCCTGGTGCAAAGCTAACTAGTAACTGGTCAGATTTACTAAAGGGCTTAGTCCTATCCAGGTAGAATCTGAGCTGTCTGTGCACATCTACAGAGTGCAGGAGCCTTTCCCCCTTATTTTGAGGTTTACAGAAAAAGGTGGACAAATTAATAGATTTGGTTGAGAGCCACACTGCACATCACTTTGGGCATGAAAGTTGAGTTAGTCCTGAGGGAGACTCTGTCAGCATGGAAAATGATGAAGGGTTCCACAGCCATGAGTGCTTGTAGCTCAGAGACACTTCTAGCTGAAGTGATGGCCAAAAGCAAGGCTGTTTTCCAAGAAAGAAATTTTAACTCTACTGAAGCTGCAGGCTCAAGGGGGGGGGGGAGCTTTTCCAACACAAAGTTAAGGTCCCAAGCAGGGGTAGGGACTCTTCTTGGTGGCCTTAAGTTGTTAGCCCCTCTCAGGAACTGCTTGATGAGCGGGTGTGAGAAGAGAGGTGGCTCAGTGCTGTAATGTGCAGAGATATGGATTTTAATGGAAGAGAAGGAAATGCCCCTGTGGAGTAGGTCTTCTAGGTAATCCAGGATGAGAGGTAAGGATGGCTGTGCTGGGTCAGCTCATTAGTCTGGATCCAGGAACAATATCTTTTCCACTTGTTAGCATAGCAATTTCTAGTACTGGGTCATCTGGCTTCATGTATAACATCCAGGAAATGCTTACTTAGGCTGGCCACTGGAGGAGAAGTCAAGGAATAAGCCAGGCTGACAGGTTCAGGGTGTGCAATTGTGGATACAAGAAATCCCTCTCCTGCTGAGTCACAAGAATTGGAATCTGAGGGAGGTGTCATGGAGGCAATGGAGACAGACTATGCAGTAGTGGGTACCAGTGCTGACGTGGCCAGTCTGGAGCAATCAGGATTGCCCTTGGTCTCTCTTCCCTTATTTTGAGTAGTACTCTGGTAAGAAGAGGAAGGGGGGGATGCATAGATTGAGAGGTTTTCCTAGTGGAAGGACAGGGCATCCACTTTCCAGGCCTTGCTGTGAGGTTCCCTGAGCGGGTGGTTGTAGGGGGAGGCAAATAGGTCCACCTTTGGGGTACCACATTTCTGTGTCACAAGGCTGAAGGTATTGTGGTTTAATTGCCACTCGTGTGGGTCTAGGAGATTTCTGCTTAAGCTGTCTGCCAGAGAGTTTTGGTTGTCTGGCAGGAATTGGGCTTGAAGGTGGATATGCTTGGCTGAGGTCATGTTCCAAAGGGTCATAACTTGCCTGCAGAGTGGGTTCCCTTCTGCTTGTTGATGTACCACATCACTGTGGTGTTGTTGGTTTTGATTAGAAGAGGCCCCGGAGAGAGCAGGGATCTGAAGCTGTTAGAGCGTGCTGAAGAGCTAGCATCTCTTTCTGGTTGATGTGCAGATGAATTTGATTTGGGCTCCAGTGCCTCTGAATGCACCTGCCGTCCAGATGTGCACCCCAGGCATAGTCTGATGCATCTGTGGTTAGGGTCTGGGTGGCATGGGATTGTGTAAAGGGAAGCCCCTTGTTGTGGATGTATGCTGCTGCCCACCAAAGGAACTCTTACCTTAGACAAGGTATCATAGGTATGATAGTTTCCAGGTCCTGAGAATGTTGGCACCAAAGACTTTTTAAGTACCATTGACGTTTCCTCATATGCAGCCTGGCATATGGAATTAGTAGAATGCAGGAGGCCATGAACCCTAGAGCGTGCAGGATTTGCCTTGCGGATAACTGGGTTCTGGTGGTCATTTGAGAGATGTAGCCTGTCAGATAGGCTTGTTTTTCTGGAGTAAGGAATGCTATCTTGGATGCTGTGTCCAAGCTTGCTCCCAGGAATACAATTTTTTGACTGGGGACAAGTTTGGATTTCTTTTCATTGATCATGTACCCCAGTGAGGTTAGAAGGTCCTTTATAAATGTCAGGTGCTGCAACAACTTTTCCTGACTGTCTGCCTGAATCGGGCAGTCATCCAAGTAGGGGTAAATTTGAATATTTCTTTGTCTGCAAAAGGCAATGGCTGGAGCCAGGCATTTTGTGAAAACTTTGGGAGCAGTGGATAAGCCAAAGGGAAGTGCAGAGAACTGATAAAGCATAGATCCTGCCCTGAAATGTAGATATTTCCTGCAGGAGTCCCTGACTGGCATATGCAGATAGGCCTCCTTTTAGGGCTAGGGAGGCTAACCAGGCATATTTGGACAGCATAGGGAGAAGCTGCTGTAGGGTGAGCATTTTGAATTTTGGTACCACCAGGAAGGTGTTCAGAATTGATATATCTAAGATTGGGCGCCAGGTGCCCTCTTTTCTGGGTACCAGGAAAAGTTTGGAATAAAAACCTTGGCCTATGTATTCTGTAGGAACAGGCTGAATTGCCCTTATGGAGAGCAGGGACTAAACTTGATTTTGTGTCTCTGCCCACTGGTTTGGCTGAAGATCTGCAAAACCCTTTTGGAGTTGGCAGCGTGTGGAAACAAAATTTGTACCCCCTAGGATACTATGTTGACGACCCAGCGATCGTTGGTGATGGAGGCCCAGTTTTTTGCATGGTGGGCAAGTTTCCTCCTAGGGGCATGAGCAACTGGGCAGAGGTGAGGGGAGGAGTTGAGAAGTCATTGTGAATTCTTTCCATAAAGGGGTGGCTTAGCACTCCCTGTTTTAGAAGTGGAGATACTCCATTGCTTAGATCAGCAGCATAAAGCACTTATTCACCATATACAACACTGTCTTAGGGCAGAACATTGTGCCTACTCTCTATATATAACACTACCTCACTGCAGCACACTGCACCTACTCACTTCACTAAACAAAAGCAACACAGAGTGAATAACAGCGAGAGTCTTAATAAATAAGATATATGAAAGAGTTCTCCTCAGTGGATTATGATTGGCTTTATCCTCTCTTGCTTTCCAGTCCAGTGTGTTTTTCACAGAAGTTACTACATCTGTCCTGGGGAGGTGTATGCAGTGACAACAAGCTACACACTAGGATAGTACACCCTGTCCATAAGCCCACCAATTCACCCCTCGCCCCAACTACCTACTCAGCAGACTTCTAACAAATCAGGAAACCCAGTGAAGATTTGACAGATGCTCTGCCAACATACAAGGACTTACTAAAGTAGCCAGTGGATGAAGAGTCAAGTTCAGAAGGACGGCAAAAGGGAATCATGAGCTACTGATCAAATTACAGAGTTAGAAAGAATCTGCTACATCAGATAGGGGAGACTTTCCTCAGCTAGTTTACAGTTGGGATGAATTCCAAGCATTATCAGTGGAAAGCCCTATTTATACATCATTGACCAGAAAACTTTGAGATACAGCTTCCCTTCATGACTGTGAGTCTGGTACTGCTTAATTTGTTTACCACAATTTTTTAAGATAATAACATACAAGAGACTGGAAAATGTAGTCACAACTGGTGGCCATTTCAAATGTCATGTTTCCCAGCTTACACAGCTGGTGAGTCAGTCTCCCTTTGCCCTTTTACATATCTATCAACACTGACCTGAACACTCTTGCATCTAGGATCAGGGCCATTGTTTCCTTCTTGCTGTTCTGTTTGTGTATCATGGCCTTGCCCTGTATCCCTTATACTTTTAACTCTGCAGAGTGTGTCCCCACCCATAATCTGAGATATACATGGGCAGGATTTGTGTCCCATTTAGGATACCCATGGACATGCCACAATTACTATCTACTTGTTGGGTACATCAGATGAAAGGGTCCATATGGGTTACCACAAGTTCTAGAAAGTACCATAGAACATTTCACATGTGCAGTCTGGCTAGATGACCACTACAACAGAGGATGACATATCACCCAATTCCATGAGGAAGGTTCTGGCCAGCAGGTATGATTTTTATGTCCATAAAAAAGGGCTTCAAGATATGGGCACTGTCCTTGGGCAGGTATAGCTGGCTCTTTCCTGTGTCTTACAAGGCCCAAGAGAAAATGTCTTAGACTTTGGAGCTGGAGTTGGGCAGATTCAGACAGACACCTAGGCTGGTTAGCCTGTACATGGTGTACTTCAAGGATGTCTGAATACTCCCTATCTAAGATGGCTGAACAAGAAAGTTATCCATATAATGTTATGTAAGATCCCCTTCATCTGTATGTGTACAAAACACTGACATCAGGAAAGTACAGTTGTGTACACTTACCATAAATGTAGATGTTCAAGTGTATTCACTGTTGCAATCATCACACTTGGGTTATCTGCCTACAGGTAGCCCTCAGTCGGCCCGAATACCACAGTCTTGGGATTTATGTGTCGGATGCTGTCACCTCTTCCATGACATCAGGTCGTCAGGGGTATAAAACATGCAGCAGATGCATCTACATCAGTTTTTCTTGCCCCAGATGTCAGGAGCCACCAAAATAGGAAGCAATTACATGGTGTGGAACACCACCAGTAAAAAGTAAATGCCATAGCCATAAGATATGGCCAAAAAGAGGAAAGGTAGAAAGTCTAGAAAAGTCAGGGGGCTGGAGGGAGGGTAACCAGGACTGCAACAGTGAATACACTCAAAGATCTACATTTATGGTAAGTGTACACAACTGTACTATGTTCTTCATGTTTCACTGTTGCAGTCATCACACTTGGGTTGATTTCCAAAGCTGAGTAAGGGTGGAAGCAGTCAAGACGTATTAGGGCTGGCTAGCAGGCCTTGTAAGACTGCTGTGGCAAATCCAGCTCTGGATTTGGAAAAGACAGGTAAGTGGTAATGCTTGATGAAGGTGTGTACAGAACTCCAGGTTGCAGCTTCCAGGATGTCCCTGGTAGGGACTCTCCTGAGAAATGCTGTAGAAGTTGAGTAGGCCCTAGTGGAATGAGTTCTGATCCCCTGTGGGGTAGGTTTACCATGGTGTTTGCAGCAGAAATGGATGCAGTGTGCTATCCATTTGGAAATGGTCTGCTTTGAAATGGCCTTGTCCTCTGCTCCTGTAGCAAAGCTGACTAGCAGCTGGTCAGATTTTCTGAAAGGCTTGGTCCTGTCAAGGTAGAACCTGAGCTGTCTGTGCAAGTTCAAGGAGTGCAGGAACCTTTCCCCTTTATTCTGAGGATTAGGGAAAAAGGTTGGTAAATGGATGGATTGGTTTAAAGCCACACTGGATACCACCTGGGCATAAATGATGGGTTAGTCCTGAAGGAGACCCTGCCAGCATGAAAAATAATGAAGGATTCCACAGCCATTAGTGCCTGTAGCTCAGACACTCTTCTTGCTGAAGAGGTGGCTAGAAGTAAGGCTGTTTTCCAAGAGAGAAACTTTAACTCTGCTGTAGCAGCAGGTTCGAAAGGGGGAAGCATGAGCTTCTCTAGTACAAAGTTAAGGTCCCAGGCAGGAGTGGGAGCTCTCCTTGTGGGTCTTAAATTGTTAGCTCCTCTCAGGAACTGTGATCAGAGGGTGAGAAAAGAGAGGTCGCTCAGTATTGTAATGAGCTGAGATGGCCGAGGCATGAATTTTAATTGATGAGAAGGATAGGCCTTTGTGGAGCAGCTTCTGATAGGTAATCTAGGATTTCAGGTAAGGAGGGCACGTCTGCATCCTTTCCTAGAGACTGGCTCCAAGAACAGTATCTTTTCCACTTTTCTGAATAGGATTTCCTAGTTCTAGGCCTTCTGGCCTCAAGGATGACGTCCAGCACCTGTTTGCTAAGGGTTGCTGGTGGTGTGTTCAGGGAATAAGCTCGGCTGCAAGGTTAAGTGTTCGCAGCTGAGAATGCAAAATCTGTCCCTCCTGCTAAGATAGCAGGGAGGGGGTCTGGTGTAGGTGCCAGGGTGGCACTGCTATAAGACTGCATAGGAGTAGGTACCAGTGCTGGCGTGGCCAGTCTGGTGCAATAAGGATTGTCCTTGGTCTGTCCTGCTTGATTTTGAGTAGTACTTTTGACAGGAGGGGCAGAGGAGGAAAGGCATAAATTGAGAAGTCTTCCCATGTAAAGGATAGGGCGTCCACTCGCCATGCTTGGCTGTGGGGATTTCTGGTGCAAAATTTGCTCAATTGATGGTTTTGGGGGAGGCAAAGAGGTCCACCTCCAGTGTCCCCCACCTGTTGATTAGAAGTTTGAATGAGTTGGGTTCCAGTTTCCACTCATGTGGGTCCAGTTGATTTCTGCTTAGGTCTGCCAGTGAATTTTGTTTGCCTGGCAGGAAATGAGCTTGCAGGTGCATTTGGTTGCTCAAGTCTGTGTTCCACAGGGCCATGGCTAGCCTGTAGAGTGGGTAGGAATGAATTCCGCCCTGCTTATTTATGTACCAGATAACTGTGGTGTTGTCTGTCTTTATCAAGAGTTGTCCTGGAAGGATAAGGTATTTGGAGGCTGTCAAAGCATTCTGTACAGCTAACATTTCTTTTGGATTGATATGCAGGTGAATTTTTCCTGGGCTCCATTTGCCTTGAATGCAATTGCCTGCCATGTGAGCCCCCCATGCATAGTTTGATGTATCTGTTGGCAGGGTTTGGGTAGTAAGGGGTTGAGTGAAAGGAAGTCCCTTGTTGTGGTTGCAAGTCTCTGCCCACCAAAGGAGCTCTGCCCTTACACAAGGAATGATAGGAATCAGTGTTTCCAACTCTTGCCAATGTTGACACCAGAGACTTTTTAAGTACCACTGAAGTTTCCTCATATGCAGTGTTGCATATGGAATTAGTAGAATGCATGAGGCCATGAACCCTAGGGCTTGCAGTATTTTTCTTGCAGATAGCTGGGTTTTGGTGGCCATTTGGGGTTGGGAGGGTGGCCTAATGGTTAAGGTGTTTGCCTTACAAACACAAGGTGCAGGGTTTGAGTCTCACAAGGGATAATTGGCTAAGCTTAAAATGGCTCGCAAGGGCAGTTAGCTTAGTATGAACCTATGAACCTAAGAATGACTTTGTGGAATCCACTAACATAGGATTACATAAGTCTGAAGTAATTTGTCAAATGAACCTGCTTTTCTGGAGTGAGGAATACCATCTGGGAAGTTGTGTTCAAGCTTGCTCCCAGGAATACAATCTTTTGGCAGGGCACCAGATGTGATTTCTTTTTGTTGATGGTGTACCCCAGAGACGTTAGAAGCCTCTTTACAAATGCCAGGTGCTGAAGTAGCAATTCCTGACTGTCCGCCTGAATCAGGCAATCGACCACGTATGGGTAAATTTGAATATTTCTCTGCCTGTAGTATGCAATGGCTGAAGCCAGGCATTTTGTGAACATCCTGGGTGCAATAGATAAGCCAAAGAGAAGTGCAGAGAACTGATCGTGCATACAGCCTGCCCTGAAACATAGATATTTCCTGCAGGATTCCCTTATGGGGATGTGCAGATAAGCTTCTTTTAAGTCTAGCGTGACTAGCCAGGAGTCCTTGGCTAGCACAGGAAGCAGCTGTTGTAGTGTAAGCATTTTGAATTTTGGGACCACCAGGAAGGTGTTGAGAATGGACAGATCCAGGATAGGGTGCCATGAGCTCTCTTTTCTGGGCACCAAGAACAGTCTGGAGTAGAAACCCTGTCCCCTTTGCTCTACTGGAACAGGTTGAATAGCCCTGATCCTGAGAAGAGAAAGTACTTGCTTTTGAATCTCTGCCCACTGGTTTGGAAGATGGTCTGGCACCCCGCTTGAGGTTGGCAGTGAGTGGAAGTAGAATCTGTATCCCTGGCATACAATGTTTAGGACCTATTGGTCCTGGGTAATGAACATCCAGTTTTTTGCATGCAGGGCGAGCTTTCCTCCTAGGGGTGCAAGTGCTTGGGCATGGCTGGGAAGAATGACAGACAAGTCATTGTGAACTTTTTCCATAAGGGGGTGGCTTACCACTCCCTGTTTTTGAGGTGAGAGCACTCCATTGCTTAGATTTCTGCATACCCTGAGACTGTAGTCTTGGTGGTCTGTTGCCCCTGGGTTTGGACTGAGAAGGCCTGGGAGGGACTAGAAAGGACCAGTTTTTAGAAGGCCAATGCCTACTGAATCTAAGAGGCTGTACCTGTATGAAATCTTTAACAGTTTGCATAGATTTAGCTTTTTCCTCCATCTTTTTAAGAACTTCTTCTGCTTTTGTGCCAAACAAATGTTCCTGGTGTAATGGAGCATATAGTAATTTTGCTTTGATATGGTCTGGCAAGATTTGTTCCTTCAGCCAAGCATGCCTTCTCAGAACAGACCCAGTGACAGCAGCCCTGCAAGATGCTTCTAAGGCATCAAAACCACACTGCAAAGTATTGTAACATATAACCAATGCTCAGAACGGGCATAAGGCTGAAAATAATCAAAGGTGGAAGTAAACCAAAAGTTCAAGTCCAAAGAATAAACACTCGACATAATGTCTTCTTCAGACCATAAAAAATGAAAACCTGAATGTCTCTTCAGACCAAACAGTTCTCCAACAGGCAAAGAAGCAATATCCACACCACTCTCAAAAAAGAAAAAAATGCAATATCCACAGGATTCCTTCGATTAAAGTACTTTTAATGGGTAAAACAGATAAAACAGGTGAGCGCTTTCACTAAAAATAGCTTTGTCAAACCATTAAAGAATGAAAAAGGAGGTTCATTATATATAAAAGTAACAGCTGAATTAAAAATGACATAATTAAATAACAAATCATTTTGTACCATTCAATTACAATACTATATGTCAATATACACAAACTAAAACCATTAAAAATCTTACGACACAGTAACAAAACCTGACAATTTCATTTACAAATATATAAAAAATACTTATATATATATATATATATATATATATATATATATATATATTTATATTTAAACATAAAAATATATGGCAAAATTAATCAATACCCAATTTCATTTAAAGTGCAATCTTCTATTTCTGAGTACAGGTTTTAAAGGGATCTTATCATTAAGCCCTGGTGAAATATGTGCTTGTAAACGGATAATCCAGTTAATCTCATTTCTCTCTGTATAATTTATAATATTTCCTCCTCTAAATGTAGGTGTATTAACTTGGACAACCATAAAATGAAAAGTGTGTGTAGCATCCGTTTCTAGGACATGCTTGGAAAGGGCATTAACTGTTGAATGGATACAAATCTGGTATAAGTGTTCACAAATCCTGTCCCTTAACCTTCGATCGGTTTTATCTACATAGAAGGAGGGACAGGAAGTGCACATAGCCAGATATACAACATGTTCAGTATTACAGGTGGCATTGACATCAGATATAAACATTTTAGAAGTATTTGGATGTATAAACATGTTAGAGGCCATAATATTAGTACAATAATTACAACTATGACAAGATATAGTCCCAGCAAATGGTTTCTTCTCATGTAATAAGTTGGAATTATAACACAAAAGTCTTTGTAAATTTTTCTTATTTTTCAATAAGAAATGTGGCTTTTCACCTATTAATTTCTTTATATCTGGGTTAACTGTAAGGACATTCCAATGTTTAATTAATATTTCCCTAATTTGACAAAAGTCACTTGTATAAAATAGGGAAATTTTCTGCAAAGGTGTATCGATAGATATCTTGGTCATCTCATTATTATAAACTATAGTCCCCTGGTCAGAAAAATAGGGGCAAGCTCTGTTTATTCTCATACCTTCAACAGATTGAAAACCTAATTTAATTTCATCTATTTTATAATTTCTACATATCAATCTATCCTGTAGGTTTAATAACTCTAAAGTAAAATCAGACTGTATAGGATTTAATCTTGAAGCCCTAATTGCTTGTCCCTTAATAATGTTATTAAAAATATGCAGAGGATGCAAACTTTCCCTATGCAGCAACGAGTTTCTAAAACATGATTTCCTAAACACCCCAGTATTTAATTGGCCATTACTTAACCATTCAACGTATACATCCAAAAATGCTGTACTTGCAGGTGAAGATGTAATAGTAAATTTTAAAAAATAAATAAGTGAATTAACTTGATCAAAAAATATATCCAATTCATATTTAGTTCCATTCCAAATAAAAAATAAATTGTCCACAAAACGCCTGTAAAACAAAACATGTTTCTTGAAACCGAGAATGGACAATAACATATTTTTCTCCCACCATGCCATCACCAGGTTATTTCTTTCACACTGCAAAGTATGTTTACCAACTTGATTTCAGAATGCATTAACTCTTGTAAATCTTTATTTTATGAACAATCTGGAAGCAACAATATTTTCTGTTTAATTAGTTCAACAATATGCTGCTGGGTACTTCAACATGTGAAACTAGCAATTTAAAGCCCTTATGGCAAGGGTTGTAGAGGTATATACCTTCTTACCCCATCTGTCTAAAGCTCTAGAATTCCTGTCCAAAGGGGTAGGGTTTTTGGCTGTAGTAGCCTTAATACTCTTAGGTCCCTGTGAAATGGTCTCTGGATCCGCAGTGGGATTCTTAAAGAGACACTTGTGTGAGACAAGTACTCTGTAGTACCTATCAGGCTTTCTAGGAGCTGGTGGTAAAGTATCAGGAGTAAGACTGGATTCCATGAAGACATCATCTACAATATCCAGGACAGGGGGTATAGCTAGAGGCCTGTGCTGAGGCATGTCTAAAAATTCTCTGAGTCTCTTTTTGGATTGTGAGTAGTCCTGGCATTCCCAGCGGAAATGCTCTCTTAAGGTATCCAAGGTTTCACCAAAAGAAAAGTCCTCTGGAGGGGAGGCAGAGGGAATGGAATCCTCTTCATCTGAATCCTCATAAGTAGATAAGGGAATGTCCTGGTAATTAGAGGGATCACAGTCATCGGATTCATGGTCTGTAGAATCAGAAGGAAAACTAATCCTTTGTCTTTAAGAGGGGGAAGGCTGGCTTCCCCTAATTAAAGTTATAAGGTCTTCAGCCATTTTAAGCATTTGTTTCTGTGGCATGGGAGCTTGATCATGCGTTTTGGTTGTCAGTTTTCTAGGCGTAGTGTGAACTCTGGGCATGAGAAACTCAGTAGTTTTAGTCAGAAATGAAGTAGTCGGTTTAATATGAACATCGGAATACACCCTCAGAAGCCGGTGCCTGCACAGCAGCTCCGGACCCATCCAAGGTAGAGACATCCGCAGGTTCCATAGATGAAGAAGCATCTTGCAGCATACTCCGAATGAATTTCAGCAGAGGCCTGCGAATCTGTAGAACCGAGTATCAGGGGCTGCGAAAGTGCCTCACTGAGTACTGGCGACTAGCTTAATGAAAGCATCATCGGCAGTTTTGGACCTATGCAATCCATCTCTGTCTTTATCCTTACTTTTTTGAAAGATTGGTAGTCAGATGGCTTATTGAAGCCATTTTGGAATATGGAGAACGAGAGCGAAAGAATTTAGCAACAAAATAGCCTGACGATGAATAGTTCGGGCGTTAAACAGGGCACAAAACTGACAGTGAGGAATGTCATGGTCTGGGCCTAAACAGGTGACGCAGTAAGAATGAAAATACTATGAGGTATTTGCTTTCCACAGGCAAGACAATTGTTAACTTTTTTTTGACATCGGTTACAGCAAGAAAAAAGGATCCACAACGGGGTACTTAGCTTTAGAAGACTTCAGGTTTGAAACGGGAACAATGAAAATTTCAGGAAGCATCCGACCAGCACTTGAGAACTGCTTCTGCTTCGGGCTCCCACATGGCAAGAAAAGCTGATGTAATGGCACCAGCTGCGCTGATGTAATGGTGTCGGCTGCATGTTTTATACCCCTGATGACCTGACGTCATGGAAGAGGCGACAGCATCCGATGCAGAAATCCCAAGACTCTGGTATTTGGGCCAACTCAGGGCTACCTGCAGGCAGAGAACCCAAGTGTGATGACTGCAACAGTGAAACACGAAGAACATCTTTGTAAATATCTTAGAGACCATGGAAAGGTCAAAGGGCAGAAATGTAACCTGATGATGGCCCTGCCTTACCTTGAAACTGAAGTACTGCATGGATCTTTATGGCTAGGGATGGGCAGAGAAACATCCTTAAGGTCCAATGTTACCAAGAGCATATTTGGAATCAGACGGGATAACAGAGACAAGATGCCTAGCATCCGGTACTGTTTAGTTTCGGCAAATCTTGAATGGGTTTTAAAGGGCCATCTTCCTTTGGTAATGGGAAGAAGATGGAATAGACTAATTTTCCCTGCCTGGGTCTCGCTCTCTCTACTGTCCTAAAAGACAGAAGTTGGACCCTGGTGTTATGAGGGATCATCATGTATACAAGCATATATATATAATATCTATATCTATATATATATATATGTGTGTATACATATACATGTGTGTGTGTGCGCGCGTGTGTGTGTGTGTGTGTGTGTGTGTGTGTGTGTGTGTGTATGTGTGTGTGTAGACACACACACACACACACACACACATATATATATATATATAGACACACACACACATATATATATACACACATATATATATATATATATATATATATATACATATATGAATAATCACCAGTGAGCTTGATCGAAACAGAATACACTACATTAGTACACTAAACACCGAAAGTGTGAAAAGAGACTTATGGACACAGGTGGACAGTGGTCTCACCTTCGATAACCACATCGTCACAACAGTCAGGAAATCCTTCTATGTTGCACACCACATCACTAAGGGCTTTTCATCCAGAAAAAAGGAGGTCATTGTCCCACTGCACTCTTCCCTCATTAGACCCATTATAGAATACAACGCCCCGTTTGGTATGCACCTCTCAAGACATCTGCAACAACTGGAAAGGCTGCAAAAATACCTCACTAAAAGAATCACAGGCCTAAAGCCAGATGCCCTATGCTGCCGACCTTAAAAAACTCCAGCTATACTCTGTCGCATATCGTCTACTCAGGGGCGATCTCTGCTTAACATTCAAGGCCATGTCAAACCCAGAGCTGTTGGACATGCTACACTTAAAGAAATCCCAATCCCTCAGAGCCACACGCTCCAGGGATCTAAACCTTGTCATCACAATAAACGAAACATGCTAGATGGATAGGTTCCTGACCCAGAGGCTCCCCAGACTCTGGAATAGACTGCCCATACATGTCAAGCAGAGCGCCTCTTTGGCCCTCTTCAAAAGGAACCTTGATGATTGGATGGGAGAAAGGAAATTCACCCTGGGAATTATGCCAGTCGCCCTGCTAGACGGGTCCAGGGAAGTAAATAGTGTGGGAAGAAATAGCCAGGGAATTACGGCTAGGCTTGTATAGACCCTAGGGCTGATAGCCTAGTACCAACCTATGAACCTATGAACACTAAACAAAATCATTGCTGATTACCATTAATTGCAATTAAAATCATCGGAAAAAAGTAATTGCAAATGAAAACCAAAAGGTTGCATTTGTGATTAGCCAAAGTGAAACAAAAAAACTACAGCATGGGGGGGGGTTGCCCCCACACCCCCAGAAATTTAATATACAACCTCCAGTGTCAGAGAAACTCAAAGAAATGGCAAACACCCTTGAGTTATGTAACAGCTGATGTAATGAACTTTGACTGTAACACACTTCAACCAGCTGTACCAACGATGAAAAAAGTACAGTTGTGCAAGTAAACTTACCATAAGAGTAGAAGTTCGAATGATAACTATTGCAGTAGCCTTAACTATATAGGTTATATCCTGACAAAGATATAACAGCTGGCCAGCTTCCAAAGCATCAGGGTAACTTCCACACAGCCAAACAATTAATCTGCTTGAGCTCAGCTGACTAAAAAAGATAGGTTTTGGTGCCAAGCCCTTCAGAGCTTTCATGCCAACACAGAGAGAGAGGGATAAGCCCTGAAGGACAATTCTAGGAACAACTAAAAATAAGTGTTCACACCCTGGTATTAACAACACAGGGGTATGGAGGGAGGGAGTGGCTACTACAGCAGTGATCATCTAAATATTTACTGTTATAACAAATTTACCTACACAACTGTACTATGTTCATCATATTGATCACTGCTGCAGTAGCCATAGCTATGCAGGTAGATTACTCTAGCTTAATACATCTGAGAGGTGGAAGGAATTACGAGCTCCTGGAGAGTAGTCCAAGCAAAGCCTGATCTAGACCTACAGAAGGAATCATGCTTGTAATGCCTTGTAAGCATATGAATAGATGACCAAGTTGCTGCATCTAGAAAACTTCTAGAATCCAGCCCTTTCTAAAAAGCCAAAAATGAATTCAAGGTCCTGGCAGAGTCAGCCTTGACCCTACCTGGAATAGTTTTATTATGGGGAGTATAACAAAAAGTAATAACCTTAGACAGCCATTTGGAAACAGTCTGTTTGACACAAGTTGTCCCTTCCTCTTACCATTACAAAAGATGAACAACTTATCAAAAGATCTGAAAGATTTAGTTCTATCAAGACACCACCTGAGTTGTCTGTAGACATCCAAAGTATGGAGCATCCTTTCTCCCTCATTCTTCCCTCGTATACAGATTCAGAAAAGAAAATGGGGAAATAGACAGTGTGGCTAAAAGAAAACCTGAATACTGCTTTAGGCATAAAAGGATTAGCTCTCAAAGAAACCATATATCTGTGGAAAATGAAATAAGGTTGACTCACAACAGCTTTCAGCTCAGACACCCTTTTTGCAGAGTCAGAGCAATCAGTAAAATTGTTCAGAAGATCTGAAAGATTTATTTCTGTCAAGGCACTACCTGATTTGTTTGTAGACATCCAAAGTATGGAGCATCCTTTCACCCTCATTTCTCCCTCGTACACATATTCAGGAAAAAAAAATGGGTAAATAAATGGACAGTCTGGCTTAAAGAAAACCTGAATACTGCTTTAGGCATAAAAGAAGGATTAGCTCTCAAAGAAACCATGTATCTGTGGAAAATGAAATCAGGTTGACTCACAACAAGAACTTTCAGCTCAGAAACCCTTCTTGCAGAGGTCAGAGCAATCAGTAAAACTGTTCTCCATGTTAAGAACCTCAAGCCAGCCAGATTAGCTGGTTCAAGTGGAGCAAGTGTTAGCTTATCTACAACAAAATTATGATTCCAAGGATGGAGTGACTGTTTTTCTTTGAGGCATCTTAAGCAAAACCCCTTTCAAGAAGACTTTAACATGAAAATGCATTGAAAGAGGGGGATCCATGAGCAGACATGCTGAAATTGCTGATAAATGAACCTTGATAGAGGAGTAAGAAAGACCTGTAACAAAAATATTGTAAAACCAGAGAAACAGTAGCCCTGAATAGGTGTTGGTTATGTTGCTGACAACAAACAGAAAACCTTCTCCATTTACTAATACATGATTTTTTAGTCGCAGGCTTTCTTGCCTCCCATAGTACCTGCTCACATCCTCAGTAAACAGGTGCTTAATGGGAATCAAGACCCTATCATCCAGGCAGTCAGTTGAAGTTGATTGGGTTGAGTTGTATCAAACATGATCTTGGTGAACAGATCCATTCCATGGGGAAGCTTGTGGTAAAATGTAGATCCACTGCAGAGGAACCACCAGCTTTATTATGAAATACACACTGACTAAGCGCTTTCACCCACAATTGGGCTTCTTCAGAGTCAGTACACATAAACCAAATGAATACTTAAATACCTAATCAAGCACAATTAATCACGAGTAACAGTTATTTTTGAAAAAATTAACCCTGTAATGTCCATTACATTTCCATCATGATGTTAATTTATGTTGAACTAAATTACATATATAAATAAAACTTTAGATAAAACATGTCACCCTAACTAAACACTATACACAATTTAAAATTCAATCATAATAAAATAAATAATCAAAAAATATACATACAAAAATATATTTTTTATATAAACTGTGATTTATATTTGAGAACACAGGCTATTGAAATACAATCATTTATGCCTGGTGCATTAGATGCATCAAGGCGTAATTGCCAAAGGCATTCCTTCACTTCTAATAAAGTTTTTAAGTCTCCCCAGAATCCTTCGTCTGTAACTTGTCTATCACAAAGAATATAATTTTTTAAAAATTAACACATGTCCTACTATGATTATAAAGGGCATTCGTTGTCTTTACTGTCCCTTTTGTGTTCCAATACTCTAAGTCTAAGCTTCCTTGTGGTCATCCCAATGTAAAATGCAGTACATGATAGGCAAGTAGCCAGATATATTACCATCCTAGTATTAGAGGTGCAGTGTCCTGGACACCTAAGTGACCTCTTGTAACTGCTAACCTGTACATATGGCCCATCATTAATGTATTTGCACACACTACATGTACCGCTTTTACTCATTCTTAATGATCTATTGTCCTGCTGGGCAGTGTTTTTTTATTCAAATAGTTCTTTTAAATTACACCCCCTGCTGTTAATAAATCTAGGAGCTGGGCCAATTGCATCTTTAATTTCTTGGGTGAAGACACTATCCCAAATGCTATTCATAATGTTCCTAACTTTAGTTCCTGTTTGGTTAAACTCCAGAACCATACTAGAAGAATAATTTTGACTGGAGTTGCCTGTAACAGAATTATAAGCCATATTATCCTTTCTCGTGTTATCCAATAAAATGAGCCTAAAGTCACAGTCTCTTCTCTTTTGTATCTCTATTAAATGTATTAAGTAATTCCATAGGGTAACCTCTCTGTCTAAACATATCAATCAGGTGTACCATTTCAGATTGGAATATTGTTTCCTGGCTAGTTAATCTAGATATCCATATAATTTG
This sequence comes from Protopterus annectens, assembly GCF_019279795.1. NCBI lineage: Eukaryota > Metazoa > Chordata > Ceratodontiformes > Protopteridae > Protopterus > Protopterus annectens. Next base: position 245,306,684 of record NC_056750.1, read on the forward strand.
CTCCTTTACCACATTCTTCTTTTGGTGGTCAGGGTGGCAACTATCATAATGTAAAAAGGAATTACTATAAGTTTTTTACGAAAAAATTTTGAGTGAATTTGGCCGTCTTCTTTATATAGCTGAATATCCAAAAACTCAATGTTCTGTTTGTCTATATGAGTTGTAAATTTAAAAAAACTCAGAGGTTTGAGTCAGATATCCTACAAATGCCTCAGCTTTAGTTTTGGACCCCTTCCAAAAAATTAGAATGTCGTCCAGGTATCGTAAATATAACAATAATTTGGACTTATATTCTGAGTTGACTACAAATGTTTGTTCCCAATCTGCTAATACCAGGTTAGCATAGATGGGTGCACACCTGGCTCTTATCGCTACCCCTGTTATCTGTTTATAATATTCACCATTGAAGCTAATGAAATTGTTGAATAACACCATCTCTAACAGTTCTGTTAAAAGGCTTCTCTTCACTAAATGAAAATACTATGTCTCAACAAACTATTACTAAACATGTCCATTCCACATTGATGGGGGATCACTGAAAACAGACTGACTACATCAATGGTCAAAAACCAAAATTCCTTACAACCATCAATACTGGTATTCCTAACCCGATCCAAACAATGCCAAGAATCTTTTAGAATGCATGGTAATTTATTAAGAATATTCTTACATGTAATGTCAATATAGGCCGCGAGGGGCTCGGTCTTCGAGACCCTGGCCGCTACAATAGGTCTAAATGGTGGACAATTGGCATTTTTGTGTATTTTAGGAATACCAAATATTGATGGGATGGTAGGATATTCAACTGAAAGAAACTTGAATTCATCATGTGAGATAATTCCTTCACAAAGAAATTCATAAAGTTGCCAATCTATTTTTGTGTAAGCTCGTTGCACTTCAAATTTAGACACCATCACATAGGTGTCAGCATCGTTCAATAATAAAATGCAATCTGCTTTCATAGTCAATATTTGTCATAATAGCAACCCCCGTTCCTTATCGGGTTTCATAACCCTGTATTGATTACTATCTGACAGTTCTCTTATACAAAATTGTTCTGCTGTGGTAAGATTACCTTTAACTAATGTTTCTCTTTGTAGACATCTGCATATTTGTACACCACACAGGCGTTCAAACATAACAGCAGGGTTATGAGGTGGAATAAATACACTGCTTCTTTTAAAACTTATGTGCTTACTATCATCTTCTAAGGTATTACTAGTACCAAAAACAGCCTGAGATTAAGAAGCCTAGTGTACAATCTAAGGTTACACAAAAGTCTCCCTATCTCATAACTAAAGTGGGGACAAATGAAAACCCTCTTTTAAATAAACTAACATGGTGTTCAGTAATCTTGAAATTGGAATAATTATAAATTTTAAAATCCTGATCCACCCTGTACATTAAAAATGGTTGTATTGTCTATACAATCAACCTCATTCATTGCCTCCAACATAAACTCATTTCTATTATCAAAAAACATGTCAATTATTGTTTCAGTGTCCTGCAAATCATAACCATTCTGTGAGAAAAAAATCTAATTGTCATAGTTCTGTTGATTGTGCCAATGATCGTAATGGGTCTGGAGTTGACCTTCCCTTCTCCCCTTGGGTTGATAATTCTGACACCTCAGGATCCTGGTATTTGCATAACTCTGGTATTGTGCCCGGTTCCTTAACCGGTCCGATCACGTCAGCGGTTGTGGACTGTCTAAAAAAAAATCAGTATTATCACAAACATCTGTTTGAAACATACCTAGTCCATCAGTAGGATCCCTGGCAGTCTCCTGGTAATTATTATCAACATTCGGGTTGGTGTTGTTATCCTGAGAGGGAATATGCTCTTTTTTCTTTACATTGTAACGTATCCCTAATAATTTTCTTTTGTTTTCTTTCTAACCCACTTTTAACAAATGTATCTATGTCTGTCAAAATTTTATCAAATCATGCCTTGTTTATTTCAAATAGTAAATCATTGAAAATGCTATGTTTTAAGGTCAATAATTTGGCTTTCAGTTTAGTTAATTTGGCAGTATTATCTCTAATAATGATCTGCATCAAGTCCAATCCTGTGCGGTCATATAACGCCAACAAATCCAGAAATGTCTCAGAATTTTCCTGAATACTCATGGGTAATTTGAAAACTCTCAAACCCCTACGTATCTGATTTAACTCAACAGAGCGTTCTAAGAAGGCATTGTCCATCTGAAGTGTCTTGAATTTTTTAGTAAGCTTCTCAAATAGTTGTAATTGAGAGTTAAGGTTACCAAAACCAGAACCATGTTCAAGAACTACCCCATTAGGAAAAATTGGTGGGGCTAGTAAAGTCTCAAAATCTGGTAGTGCTGTTAACACTAGTTCCTGATTCCCTTATCTCCCTGGCCTATCAGTTTCACCATTTGAGCCTCTGCTCCCTATTCTGATATTGGTAAACCCAGAGGGGCCAGGTGGTATGTGTAAAGTTAGTAAGTTCTGCTTGTGTACTAGTGATAGTAACATTGTTATTGTCCCTCATATTACCTGGACCATTTGCCTGTAGCAAGGAAATAATCTGACGGGACAAGCTAGTATATTGGGCTATCAACCTTTCCATGGTAATATATAATGGTTCCAACACACTCACCACTCATCCACCTAAAAGTCTTGATACTACAATTTATACAGTGCTAGAAAAGATTTCTTAGCACAGCACCTACAACCACAAACTGCAGAAATGTGCTGTATGTCAATTGCCAACCTAGGACAACATATATCACATAAATAATGAGCAATTCCTTAACACCTACTAAAACCAGTATTTGTTCACACCTGCAAAAATCAGTAACTGTTCGCTACATCAATTGTATCAATATAACTTATGTAAAATTAAAAAATAAAAATTAAAATAAAGTAAAATAAAACAAGAACTTTGTTGCACTTGTCTTTCTCAATTCAACACAGCACCATGAATGTACACTATATAGTATATACGTATATGGTCTTACAAGTTTTGAATTTATTATTTTTTAACTGCTTGTGGTAAATGTCCCTGGTCTTTTCCAGGAAGTCACACAATGATCTTAAGGGACCCCTCTTGAATCTTCAGAAGTATCCTGGATATCAGTGGAAATGGTGGAAAAAGAATACAGGAACATTCCTGTCTAAAGAAAAGAAAAGGCTTCGTCTTCCAGGCCTTCTTGCATGGCGTTCTGGAGAAGAATCTTGCCAGCTTAATGTTCATAGAGGAGGCAAATAGGTCTACTTATGGAACTCCCCACAGATAGTTCAAAACTTGGAAGACCCCTAATCTAGTTTCCATTTGTGAGTGTCAAGCCTTGCACAGCTCAGCTTGTCTGCTACAGGATTTTGCTCTGATGGAATGTAGAATGTCAGTAGAGTGAGATTATGCTGTGTAGCTATATCCCAAGCTAACATGGCTAGTCTGCAAAGGGGGTACAACCAAGTTCTCCCTTGCCTGTTGTACCACATGACTGCAGTATCAACTGTAACAGCTTGAAGAAGCCCCAGAGACCAAAGATGATTCAAAGAGTTGAGCATCTTGATCAGGGAAAGCATCTCTTTTATATTTATGTGCTTGTATCTGTCCTTGGTGTCCCATACACTCTGCACATCTATCCTGCCTAAAACTGCTTCCCAAGCAAAGTTAGAGATTTCTGTGGTGACTAACTGCTTTGAAGCATGGAGGGAGAACGGGAGAACTGGATTTAGGGATGTTTGCTTTCTCTACCAAATGGTTTCTCTTCTGACAAGCCCCAGCACTGGGACTTGAAAAGAAGGATGTCGATGTTGGGACCAAAGAGACTGCAGAAAGCATTGTATCTTCCTCATGTGGAGTCTAAACAGGGGTATCATGAGAATCATAGCTGCCATGAGACCAGGAATCCTGCAGTGTTCATTTGCAGTGACCAAAGTCTGAGTGGAAAACCTTAGAAACAGATCTAGATACAGATGCATTTTTTCCTGTGGAAGAAAAACTCTTTGAACTGAGGTGCCTAGCTGACACCTCAAGAACACAATCCTGTGTGAAGGGAGTAATGAAAGACTTTTGAATCTTCGGTTTGAATCACAGCTTGTGTAATATATCTCTCATCCAAGACAGAGACTCCTGACACTTTGAACAGACTTAGCAAAGATAAATAAGTCATCTAAATATGGAAAAAAATGGATACCCTGTAGTCTGCAGTAAGTTATACCTGGACCTAGACACTTTGTAAACACTCTTGGTGCAGTGGATCCATAGGGTAAGGCAGAGAACTGATAATGTGTTCCAAACACAAAAAATTTTAAGAAACGCCTAAAGTCTGGATGAAAAAGAATGTGATTATAAGAATCTTTTAAGTCTAGTGTTACCAAAAATAAGTAACAAGGTTGTGAAGTGACATCATTTTGAACTTTGGCACAATCACAAACAGCTTTAGGAAAGAAAGATCCAGAACTGGTCTCCAAGCATTTTCTTTCTTTGGCACTAAAAACAACCTTGAATGAAAACCTTTCCCAAGCTGGGAAAGAGGGATTGCTTATATCATTCACTGGGACAGCATGTGTTGAAGGATAGGGGGAAATAAAGGAGTCTGGTTTGGTGGGTAAGGAATTACCCACTGGAGAGGCGGGATTTCCTCCCACTGCCTTCTATACCTTGATGAATGATCTTCAGAACCCATTTGTCTGAGACTATCTCGTACCAAAAAGAAAAGTGGAGATTCACACTTTCTGGAAGGGAAAGGGGACTGCCAGGGGATAGGTGGGGGCAAGATCTCTTAAATAGTCTTTCTGACATGTTGGACTGTCCTTGGTTATGGGGGGGGGGTCCTGAATTATTTTTGAAACTCCCTTGTCATTTTTTCTTAAACGTCTATTTACCCATGTTTTGTTGAGGCTGTTTATTTTGTTTTTTTCAAATCTGAATGAGGGCTAGATAATCCCTTAGAAAATCTGGAAAAGGAGGGATGAAAAATTATAAAGAATCCCTGTATCAATTTACCCCTTTCATCAGAATTTTTGATAATATCTGCAGAAGAGGAACCAAAAACTAAATCTCTATCCAAAGAAGAATTTAAAATCTTGTTGTTCGCATCATCTGGGAAGTTCTGAGAATGCAGTCAGGCAAAATTTCTCAAAACAGTGCCAGTGATTACAGCCCTGGAATGAGTAACAACTGAGTCATATGCACACTGTAAACAATGAGTTGTGACTTGTAAAACTAAATTATTTAAAGCAAATCTTTCCCCACAAGAAAAAACTGCAGACAAAACATTCCACATATTAATACAATTAGTCAGAATAAACTTTAACAAATGAGCTTGTCGAATCAAAATTCTGAAAATCAAAGTTGCAGAAGCATGCATATTTTCCCCATATGTATCAATAACATCTCAATACTTGTCAGAAAGAGTAGAATTGGAATTAACTAGATGTTTAGCAGCAGTAGGATTAACTAAATCTGTAGCTGCTGGGTCATGTTTGGGAAGAGTGCATAAAACTTAAAAGACCGTGGAACTTAATATAGATGCAATGTTATGGCGAGGACATAACTTTTATATCTGATGTTGTCATTTTCATTCATTCCTCAACAAATGGATCAGAGTCTCCAGCTACAATTACTTTGGGTGGCCTACATGGAAGGATATTCCAGAGCACTGGTGAACCGAATGATGCTCTGTCCCTGGAAATGTCTAATTTGTAATGAGAAACAAAGGTATGAGCATTAGACCAAGTGGTATTTATTTATTTTACATTTGTTGACCGGGCTAGTCTAACTGGATAAATGTCCATTTTCAGTAGAGGCCCGGGGAGATACGCCCCAAACTATGCTGATATAACAATATTACAAAGAATGAATGAAAAGACAAAAAAAAAACATCAATTAAAACATTAATATACATTATTTCTGTAGGTTAACAATTGTTGAAACTTCATGAAAAGAATCATGGGTACACAGTTTAGTAATACAGTAGTTCTAGAAACAAATGTCAAGGTTAAGGGGTTGACCTTTGACATGTAGAAGAGTAGGAAAAGTAAGATAGATTACAATTAATTATTAGGTTAGTTCAGAATTACACACACAGGTAAAACAGGCAGAATATATTCAAACCTTAAATACAGGTGCATGGAGTAGGGGTCATTTTCCAATTATATGTGCTAGAGGGTAGTCTGCAGACACTAGAAGACTTGAAGAATTAAAGCCAAAGAGAGGCTTAATAATCAGGTTATGTTGTTGAAGTAATGCCATACAGTTAGTTTTAATCTGGGTTAGTGCATGGGGATAGCCATTGTGTTTTAAGGAGTAATTTTATTTGATTTTTGAAGAGTGGTAATGATAAAAGTAATTGTAGATTGCTGGGAAGCCTGTTCCAGATTTTCCCTACTGAATTAGAGAAGACGGACTAGGATTTCTGGATGGTTACTAGTAATATCATCAATAGAAGCTCTATCCCAAAAATCAGCTGCTGAAGCCATCATCCTGGTTGCATGTGCCTTGGGTTGTGTTGGTAAGGTTAGGCCTTTCAAGGAATAAACAAGAGGAACACAATCTGCAATCTGTTATTCATTTTGCTAGAGTAATCTTTGAAACTGGTTTTCCCATCTTGGTGTTAGAAAAGGAGGCAAACAACGGATCTGTTTTTTGAACTCCTTGGTTTTATGTAGGTAAAAATTAAGTTGCCTATGTACATCTATGAGATGAAGGGTATATACATCTTTATTTTCAAAATTTGGAAAGAAAACTGGCAGGTTAATAACATGATTGATGCTTGATTCAGAACTTTTGGTAGAAAGGAAGGATTAGTGTACAGGGTGACCCTATCGTTGTGAAAAATTAGATACAGTGATTTTGAACAGAGTGCTTGGAGTTCTGAAACTCATTTAGCTGAAGTAATTGCCACTAAAAAGACAGTTTTCCAAGATAAAAACCTAATGTCTACTTTGGCTGAGGGCTCAAACGGAGGGTGTACTAAAGACTGTAGTACAAAAGTCAGATCCCAGGGTGGAGTGGGATCTCAAATTGGAGGTCTAAGTACAAATGTGCCTTTAGGAAGGCCTTGCACAACTTAGTTGAAGCTAAAGGAGAAGCCTTGTCGCTGAAGTGGTAGTTGGAGATGGTTGCTAACTGTAGTTTATGGTAGAGAAACTTGCCCCTGTTTGGAAAATAGAGTGAAGAAACTCTATAATAGCTGAGATTGGAGCAGTAACAGGATCTAAGTCTCTTTGATGGACCCACAAAGAAAATCTTTTCAATTTGCTCTTATAAATCATTCTGTTGAAGGTTTGTGGGACGAAAAAAGGATTCCACGAACTGGAGAGAAAAGCCTGGAATATCTATCCATCAATGGAATTGGAGAAACCAAGTGGTCAGTTTGAGGCCTTCTATATCCAGATGAGTCATTCCTGCAGGATGTAACAGATTTGGAGTGGGATGCAATGTCCAAGGTGGATATACTAGGTGAGCCCATAGAAAAGGGAACCACATCTGCCGAGGCCAGAAAGATGCAATGAGGATTACTTTTCTCTTCAACCAACTGGCTTTCTGAAGAAACTTGGGTATTAGCGGTAGGACAGGGTAAGCATATAGGAGACCAGAGGGCCAAAGGTGGACTAGAGCATCTCTCGATGATTGCCCCTGAGAGGGAATTAGGGCAAATAACTTGCTGCATTTGTTGTTGATGGAAGAGGTGAATAGATTGCAGGATGGTTGACCCCATTTGTGGAAGATCATCTTTGCCACTGACTGATTGAGAGACCACTCGTGAGGAGTCAGAATGGTCCTGCTGAGCTTGCCCACTAATATGTTGGATTTCCCCAGTATGTGCATTGCTACTAGAAAGTGGGTGGAGGAGATCACCCATTGTCAAATTCTCACTGTTTTTTAGCATGGGGGTAAGATCTGGTTTCCTCCCTGTTGTTGATGTACCTGGCTACTGAGATGCTGTCTGTCTGAATAGCAATAGTTCTTAGTGGAAGATAGCTCTGAAAGGAAGGCCTGCAATGCTACAAGCACCACTCTCATCTCTAAATCATTTACATGCAAATTGGTCTCTTCTTCAGATGATGTGCTTTGAATTGTCCATCTCAAGTAATGCCCCACCACCACCCTAACTGGAAGGCATCCATGCTCAACATGGCTTTTGGGAGAGGAAGGTCAAACAGGAGGCCGTGAGAAATTTCTTCAGAATTCATCCACCACAGTAGAGATTTTCTGCAAACCTGAAATAATTTTATTGGGTGTCGAAGAGATTGTCGATGAGAAGACCAATTCACTGCTAGAGTCCATTGAAGAATTCTCGCATGAAGATGAGCAGTGGGCAGTAAAATTATTAATCTTGCTGGGGGTGAGGGATGAGACAGAATTTGACTGACATGGGATTTCAGAGTAAAAAGTCTGTTTTGAGGCAGAAGAGCTAAGCAACTGACTGTGTCTAGACAAGCTGCCATAAACTCAAAGGCTTGAATGGATTAAGGTTGGGACTTTACCAGATTTATTGTAATCCCCAGAAATTGGGATGGAAGTAGAAGGTAATTTCTGGCCTTTTCCAGAAGATGCCAGGTCAGTGTGTTTGGGAGCCAGTCGTCCAAATATGGAAACACTCTGAACCTGTGCAATCTTAGATGAGCTGTTACCACTGCCATGCATTTAGTGAACACACTGAGGGCTGAGGTGAGACCAAAGGGCAGGGCTCTGAACTGATAATGACTGGCTCCCAGCCAGAAGCATAGATATCTTTGGGAGCGTCTCTTCATTTTTATGAGTGTATGCATCCTGAAGATCTAGAGAACACATCTTTTGTCCAGCAGCTTTTGAATTTCTAGAGCTGCTTGTTTCCTCTGATTGGGTGGAACATCAGGGAGACCTTTTCTCTTCTGTGGAGGAACTCGGAAAAAAGGAATGAAGTATTCTCTGGACCAAAGAATCTTATGTGATGGCTATCCAGGCTTTTGGGTACAAGGATAAGCACACTCTGATTACTTCCAGAAGAGGACAGTTGGGTAACATTTCAGGAGTGCTGAAAAGGCCTAAGATAGAATCTTGAGAACCTTGATTCTGCAGACCCCCCTCTGCCACGAGGGTGGCATCTCCCATTATAGCTATTTCTACCTCTGCCTCTGGGAGAAAAAAATCTCCACCCAGTTCTTGGAAAGGCCCTAGGGATTTTCTGAGCCATGCTTTCATACCACCATGTTGATTTCTGGAAAAGGTTCTCTGCAGGGTAGAAAAGCAGATTCCCATGGCAGACAGGGTATTTCCACCCTTCTCACTGCGGGAGAGCGTATCTTTAACTGCTAGTCCAAATAAAGAAGATCCATCACAGGAAGCACTGATGAATGGTGCCTTAAACGGTGCCATGAAATTGCACAAATGCATTCAGGCATGTCTCCTAATGGCTATGTCTGAACTGGCAGCCCATGAGGAACCTTCAGCTGCGTGTGAGATCAACTGCATGGATGCGTTTATAATGGATTGTAGGGTGGCCAGTCATGAGGAAAATGACTTCTGTTCCTCTGTGGACATGGACCCTGGGGGAGAGTTAGAGAGTTCCTTGATCAAGTCTCTCTGTATTCTCGTGCAATGCACAAAATAATTCAGCAACCATAAAGCGAAGGTTCCTGATGCATACACTTGCTTCTCAAACCTGTTCAATGCCCTAGACTACCTGTTAGTAGGATGGACAGAGGAGCTCTGTTCAGCCAACTCCTTTTTAGTTGCTCCCGCAACGACCACGGTATCTACAGGAGCACCCTTCGTCCAAAGTAACCTGTCTGATGGGGCACCAAGAATCTTGTCCGGGCACTTAGGGATCGGTTCTAAGAAGTCCGGTTCCATCCATGCACTGCAGGAGACCAGATTTATCAGCTCATCCGCAGCCAGGGTAACCCAAGAAGTAGATGGTCCAGACTCGAAGGCTTCCAAGAACATTGATTCTTTCCTGGGAAGGGTTTTGGGCAGACCAACCACCTTTTTGGTGAAGGATCTCCAATATGTCCCCAAACAAGACATCCTCAGGTGGAGATCTATGGGACCCTTCCCCTTCATCAAAATCAGTGTCTTCTGTGAGGGAGTCCTGTGGGGAATCCAGGCACCTCCTGTTGCATGACCTCTTCCAAGGGACATCCTCAGTGGGATGCTCTGAGGAAGTATCAGAACAGAGGGAGGTTTCCAGGTGGAAACTACTTGGAAGCGCATGTGGGCTGGCTGTCCTTGAGGTATAGGATGAGAGAACTCAGACACAGGATCTAAAAGAAGTTGGGGGTACAGATCCAAAGAAGGAAGAGTCAAAGCCAGTCTAAGTAGAGACAATACCGTCTCTACCGCCTTGAAAGCCGAGGGCCCAAGAAACACCAAGGGAAATCCTACTGGAGCTGAAACTCTCAGATCAGACAACCCCCATTGCCCCCAACCCTTGGATCAAAAGGGGGAGCTGGAGGCATGTTATCTCACTCCAAGCCTCTGAGAGGAATTAACAGTTCTGAAAACTTCCCAGCCAAGGTCAACCCCTCAGATCTGGTGACGATGCTTTGGCTCCAAGAGACATCAAGCTCCAACAGATTTGGAGCCGATCGTGTAAGGGAAGTTGGCAGAGTTGAGAATGCCAGGGCCTTTGGATCCAATGGTTCAACTCTCGAGGTTCTCAGATCCAAGGCCTCCAAAGGAGCATGTACAGACTGGAAGGCAGACTTAAGGCTCACAGCTCTGATGGGAGACAGAGCCGACAGAACACCCATATGGATCCGTGTTTTGATGAACTTCCTCATCATCCTATCCACCTCCGACTCACAGAGACTATGGGAAGACCTAAGAAAAGATGAAGTGGATAGTAGCGTGGAATAATTTTTTGGGGTCTCCTGGAGGAAAGGAGGCCTTAATCTGGGAGACACCGGCTCAGGGAAAATGTTGGAGAACAGAGCCAAGGAGGTACTAGCAGGTACAGGATCCAAAGCTTTCAGATCCAAGGTCTTGGGTACATTTGCAGGAGCTGAGAGGAAGGTGCTGACTGAGGCAACTTAGAGGAAGACAGTTTCCTATGCTCTTTAGATTTATGAGAGTGGGTTTGAGCCACTGATGAAAATGTACCAACAAAAGGAGCTGAAGCTGGAAGAAGCCTTTGAGTATTAATTTGTTTCTGCAATCACTTATCATCCTGGCATTAAAGGCTGCACAAATACAGCAGGAGGTGATCAGGTTGCCGGTCCCAAACACTACATGCACCACCTGTGGGCATCAGAGTTTGGGATCTTGTGCTCACAGGAAGTGCACTTTTTAAATCCAGTAGACTTATCAGCTATACTGGAAAAAAAAGCCAATAACAATTTTAAAAAACAGATTATTACACACATTTTTTTTTTTTGGAAAAGAAAGGCTGCCAACTATGGTAGTCAGAGAATACTTAAAAAGGCGGTAGAGAAAGAAATGACTATCAACTATTGAATAAAGTTCACCTTATAACAGAAAAGATAGAAAGGAAGGGAAGGGAAATTTTACACATTAGAAAATAGAAAAAAGTTAATTGAAAATACAAAATTTTAAAAATAAAGTTTTAAAAATAAACTCACAAAACACAGCCCCACTAGAGATCGAGAAGTCGCCATCCCATCCGATCTTGAAGAGCGGCAAACAAGATCTGCGGTAATACAGTGATCAGGGGTATTATGGGTAAGATCCTAGAATCTAAAGAAAATGGCCGAGACAGATCCAGGAGTCGGATCCGAACCCATTCGTTCAGGAACAAATGAAAATGACATCATCAGATTATATATTAAGTTTTCGGTTTCTTTTTGACAAGAAATATGAGGCCAACCGTGTTATTAATGACAGCAGCAGCAGCTTACCTGGGGAAGGGCACAATATTCTGACCAGACAGGGAAGTCTTCCCTGTTCCCTCTCCCAGGACCAACAAGAGTGGCTTTCCCTTGGTAGTGAGGGGAAGCCAACAGCCGCAGAAGACGTGGTTAACACCCGGTCCATATAGCTATAGACACTAGAACAGAAAGATCTGGGGTAAAAGAGGAGTGGTCCGAGGAATAAGCAATGGCCACAGCAGAGTCACCCCCCTGCGGCTGAGGCAAAATGCTAGCCTGTTGTAGTGGTAAAGTCTGCTTGCTTAACATTTTCTTTCTGTGGCTGGAAGAAGGACTGACTATGGGACCAGCAGATTGTTCCATGGTCAAGCCAAAAGTGGTGATTCTTTCTCGGGGAAAACAAGCAGCAAAAACAATAAACATTTTAAGTTTTTAAAAGTCACTTTTTCAAACAAAAACACAGTAAAAGCCACTTTACAACACTTTCCCTGACCCATAAAGTAAAATGAACAATTTCTCTACAGAAAAATGCTTTTTAATTCCTTTAAACAACTTTTAAAATTGACAGGAAAAAAAGTGCCCTTCTGTTTAAAATAAGTTAAATCTCACTCATTAAAACACAAACTCCTAGCTTAGAAATAACTTTCCTCAACAAGAAAGTTATAACATTTTTTTAATGCAGAAAGTTCTTCCCCAAAGGGTACTTAATATGCCCAGCAAAGGAACAGCACAAGCTGACTGTCCATCCTCAAAAGCCTGCAGAGAAGTACTCTCTTCAACAGCATGAAAGATCTGAAGAGATTGGGGCCCAAACCTGTCATTTTAGTCAGTTCAACTTAAGCACCCTGAAGCTTTAAAAGCTGACCGGCTGTTATATCCTTGGCAGGATATAACTCATATATAGCTCAGACAACTGCAGCAGTGATCAACATGATGAAATGCATGCAGCGATAAATCACATAACACATACGTGTATAAAACATATACATCTACATCTAACATGCGTTAACTTTATATATACGTACACACTCACTCACACACACACATATATATATATATATATATATATATATATATATATATATATATATATATATGGGATCACTACATAATCTCAAAAGTTTGAAATACTGAATTTCAAACTTTCAAGACTATATAGCCAAAACCCCTAATTACCGAAAGACCAGAAGTGCAAATTTCAAAATCCCGATCGGGAGTTTGACATTCGCGCTTCTGGTGTTGCGGTATGGTGGAAGGTCAGGTAAGTATCTATGTTTAAATGTGTTGGTTAGGGGTTTAGTGTGTAAGTGTCTGTTGTGACTGTCATGTGTGTGTGCGAGGGGGAATGTAGGTGTGTGGTGGTGTTTTGCGTGTTTGTGTATACAGTGTGACCTTGGAGTTAGAATATTTAAGTAGGGTGGTGTGGGGAATGCAGCCCCCCCCCAAATGGGGGGTGCAGGGGGACTTGCCTGTAGTTTAGGTTTGTGTTCTGGGGGAAGGTGTGGGTATGTGTATGTGTGTGGTGTATGTTGAGTGTAGTTTTCGGTAGTTTAAATTTCGCGGTTTTGATGTTTCGGTATTTGGTCTTGGGGTTTTGGGCGTTGGTAGTTTGGGTGTTTGGGATTTAGTAGTGGTTCTATATATATATATATATATATATATATATATATGTATATGTATATGTATATGTATATATATATATATATATATATATATATATATATATATATATATATTCCCGGTTAGGGGTCACCACAGCGGAACTCCGGTCTGCTAATGATTGGTAGTGGATTTCTACATAACGGGTTACCAGCCCTGATGCACAACCTTCAACGAAGGCATGCCCCATTCACGTATGCCTCCACACAAAAGACGCTCTAGCTGAGAAT